>NW_018405619.1:152467-242370 GCF_002113885.1 Mizuhopecten yessoensis
ATATTTGAGTTCATAATTTGCAGCAGATCCTACTTTAAATAATATAATATTATTTGATAGCGTAAAACATTGTTTTGATAGTTTTTTGGACAAAAAAGTGAACCCTGTCGTACACCTTTGGAAGGCATCACTAAATAGTTCATAGCACAGGCCCTGGGGACCTTTTTCATTTTTTAAAAATATCTCATGGGTCGTGTCTTAGGGAGCTACAAATATAACCCAGTAATGGTTAAATTGCTTTGTGGGCAAAATTCTTTTGTTCCTGTAACAGGTCCTTTGCAGAATTTCCAATTTGATTCACACCAATATTAAGCTTTAATGACTATCACTCCCTATAAAATCACCAAATAACAGTCGAAGCAATGATGAGTACACCTGTCTTCCTGTAAAATGATCAGCATAAAGTATCATATCACACGACATTATGACCAAACGTCAGTGGACATCCCCGCCTTATCCATATGTACCTGTAAGACTTTCGAAACGATATCATATGGTGTATCAATTAAAAGTCAAAACACTAGTGGCTTATATATAGCCATATCATATCAACGGAAACCTGCAATCTTACATCACAGGAAATAACAGCAAAACACTAGTGGGGAGCCCTGACTTATCCATGCTGAACCTTTAATATCATATCACAACATATAATAGTCAGAACACTACTGGACAACACTGCCTTATCCCTGACACATGCCGGGGTTGAGAGGTGCCCCCTAATGATAATCCTCCGAAGAACGAGGCTTAGACATTCTGCGATAAGAACACGAGACACTAAGGCGGGTGGATATAGATCGACGTGTTATGAGGGTACATATAACATTAGGGGATAGAACCGTAGGCGGTAAATACCAGGTGTGGGACATTACAGTAGATACACTTTTGTCTGTTTTTAACATATAGGTCCATAAAGGGATTAGTGTAAATATAAAATGGCAAATATTGGTGATTTATCAAATTTTATTGAATGCTTTTGAATTATGGCATTTGAAATTGGATCATGTACTGTATCATATTCATCGATCCGCTCTGAAAATGAGTTCTTGATTGAAATAGACATAATCTCATCAGTTCAATCAGGAGAACGTTAGAAAAAAATACTGAGGCGCATCTTATATTACGTGGTGTCATTTACATAATGTAGTGTCTGCATATGCGTCAGGTCAAGCTTGTGTGTTGGAGGTTGTGAAGGTGTTCTCATTGTTATGAGTCTGCATTTCCAACAGATCGCTTATAGTGATAATATGAAGTAGTTTATACTTCTTGAATACGAAAGCTCAGACACTGTAAACCCAACCCAGACCAGACTATTCTCCATTTTAAGCAGTTGGCGTTTTTGTTTAAAGATTAAAAAACACACACACCGTCGTTTACGGGAGTCGAACCTATAACCTTGCGGACTATGTAATTCATTTTGTGATCATACAAAGCAGTCTATCTGTAAACGTATATATTACATATGATACAAAATTGACGATATTGCGAGTGCTCTTTCATCACTGTATAGTAGTGAATATTTGTAAATTAGACTTACTACAATGAAGCGGGATAAACTAAAGATGTACTGATTTATCACATCGATTATCCCCCGAGAAATGGAAACGGCATGGATCGGCGTCCAGCTGATGAAAATAGGTGTTATATACGATATAGACGATACCCATTTTGATATATAGTGTTAGAATACAAAAAAAGTTGATGTACATGTATATTAATGTATAATTACATAAATGTACACATCTTTTGATCATCGTACCGGTTACTTCCATCTAGAGTTTTAATCAAATTTAAATTTCAAATATGGTAATATTGAAAGCATATCCATTTGAACGTTTGCGGTGTTTTTCTACATGTCGTATAAGGAAACTAACTCCATCATAAGCTCGACAGGAGACGTGTTCACAGATTCCTATCTGACGATTTATAGATAATAACAGGAATATATTACATATATATCCTCAATAGATATGTGTGTACAATGTTATCACGTATAACCCGTGTACATGTCGTATCGGTATAGAAATGCTTTCCGTACCATGCGGTACAAGGGAGGTCCTCGTTTACATACAGTTTACACATAAATTGAATGCACTGATACATATATAGGCTTAAACAATTTGTGTTACACCCAAAGTATCCAGGTACATATACGCACCTTGGTAGACTTTACGTAGTCTTTTTAATCATTGGTGATAACTTTCGATTCCGCTTAGAAACCTTACCACTTCAGTATACTAAACTTGCGAAATTTTACGTTTTTAAGATTGTCCGTGAAATATGAGTGTTCACTTGGTAAAATCTGTATTCTGTGCCGATCGATTTAGTTTTGGGGATATGGGGCCTAAATAGTTATTTTCGTGTAAAAATGGCCTTTCTTGGGGAATGACTGTTGAAAAGCACTTTGTCCGTCCAGGATAGTTTTAGGTATGCAATGTAAAAATAAATTGATCACACGGCGCTATTGGAATTCACATCAACTCTCATGTGTAAAGTTCACGTAGTTCAGCAATACGTACGTAGACACGAATGTGGCACGGATTACGTAAATTACGTTTAACATCAATAACCATTGAATTCAGTCTAACTGCACTTGGGGTCAGGCGGTGCAAACCCAGACATCAACGTCACCGATGCAATGCATGCTGGGAAACAACTTCAATGATTTAGGCGATGTGACAGGTTCGAGGTGTAGGATAAAAGTGCTGATAGGATAAATTTTGAGACTGGGAAATAGTTTTGAGATATAGAAGATATTGATAAGCAAAATTACGTTGAAAGATAGGTAGCGGATGTCGATATATGGAAGGACATCGATAAAGAGAAGGATTTTGAGATAAAAGGGCCATCAAGATCGAAAAGGGGGATGCGACACTTGACACGAAACTACAGAGATAGGAAAAGATCGGTTTTGAGCTACATAAATCGAAATAGGATGTGCCACTGAGATATAGAAGGACATCGAAATAAGCAGAAAGGTCCAGATAAGGAAGTGTCCACAGATCGCGGAAAAAGAATAATGAGGAGAAATATCGAACAAAATGGCATTAAAGTGAACACACCGGCATAAGGAAAGGGCATCAAAATAGTGAGTAATTCTGAGATAAGGAAGTGATTCGAGGTAAAAGAAAAGTTACAAGGAACATTGAACTTGAGATAGGAAATGCTATAGTGCGGGGAAAATATGTAAGTCGACAAGGATGTCAACAACGGACTAAAACATCGGTATAAAGAAGAATATTAGAAGGCTAGAAATAACCGTATTTTTAAAAACTTATTCATAATATCAGTGATTAGTTATCGCAATATTGTTATGTGTTTATACACTGATGCAGAACAGAAAAGGTGATAACTCGACATGAAAAGACGAAATCGGAAACCATTGAAATGCCAAGATAAAAGGGCATACAACACAAACCGACAAAACGCTAGAGGATAACTGCTAAATGCACGGGCAAATGATCCCCGTGTGTTCTCCCCATTTAACGGTTTTATGCCAGCTATGTTCAGTTATCATGGAAAGGATTGACCTACATATCACACCGTATTGAATAGAGATAACGTATTATTATGCCCGCCTATTCCTTTTTGTACTCTAATCGTTCTAATAGTAATAATTCGGTGTTTGCCTATCCTGGAGAGGTTTTACCTCAATAGAACCGGAAGGGACACAATAGCGCTGCAATTCAGGACAGTTATCCCTCAACCAAAGCAGAAGTTTAAATAAAACAAAGAAATAGAGTCCAAAGCAAAAATATATCATCACTGAAGAAATCGTCATTTTCTTTATCTGTGATATATATACATGCATATATGCATTTACATTGGATTTGTTTTGAAGTACTATAACTAATGTATTATATGACGGACGTTTGTTGTACTTCTTGTATCCACAGTCTATATTGGGTTCGACCATCAGAATAAAAAAAAAGGATCATACTTTGTTTTCAACGTGTATAACGACAAGAAAAAAAGCACTGCCATACCTTTCCAATTGTGATAAGAAAGAACAAGGACCTTCAGTAATTAATTTATTCACCCCTGAAATTTCATAATGAACTATTCCAACCTTTGGTTTGGAAGAGTTCAAATGTGTCTTCTGGAGTAAATGAGTTTAATGTTTGATAATAACGTAAATACCCAGTCTACCATTAGCATGATCTGTGACAGTGCTCGGTAGTATACGAGTTTTTGATATTCTCGTATCAGAATCAGTTTAAATTGACCTTCAAAATATACAGGTACACATACGAAACAGATTCCATAAACGTATTATTAGTTTGGAGGACTCGAGTTCTCAAGCACCTGCACTTCGTTCATGTGCCCTATGGCTGCTAGGCGACAGAACCATACTGTCCAGTAACGTCTAAATACGCAAACAATGATGACTCAACACAATAACTTGACGTAAGGTTACATACCACCGCCAGGGGTGATGGGCACCTGCCCCAAGTGATAGTGTGACGTCATCTGTCAGGGCGTACCGATCAGGTGAGATGAAACACATGTTGATACATACAACAAAGAGCTAATAGATGCCGAGACGGTCAAGTATATATATACAGATCTACACCATGAGCACACTGTACAGGTGTGATAAAGAAGGAATACGGTGCAGAATACTAGGTCATCCTCCCTTATCAAAACTGTTCACGATTTGTCAATTAATTAAGTTGTGTATTGATACAGTTACTACCGGTGTAATCTGAAGTCTTTCTCAAGTAATTGAAGCATTAACTGTTTGTCATAGAGAAGGGTGTAAATGTAGACAACCGGGTTATCTCCCTTTAAAAGATGATTTGTGAGTATCTGTGCCTCATGTAATGAATTCTTACTTGACTGATTGCAAACCATTCAAAATAGTACACGCCATGGTGATCCAGCTGTGTATTCAAAACCTGCTAGCAATTATACAGTACATAGATACATGTATACTGAAGGTGCTCGTATAGAAGCTGTAGATTCTTAAAGCCGTGCCGATTCTACAGACTATGCCAAATGTTGTGTTATGATGTGTTTAACAAATCTTTCGTAACCACCCAACAACAAATCACAATGAAAGCATACCAGACCATACGATAGAAATCTAGCAGATGGTAGACATAACATGGGAGACACTATAGTACATGTAAAAGAGGGGGAGGTGGGGGAGGGGATAGAAATGGAAAAGGCCCAAACTACCGGCCACTTCAGTGTTCTATGTAGCTACCAAGATGCCATCTTATGAAGCAGGCAATGAGGGGCCAAAGTGGATGCATATAAGTTGACCCATACGATCATACAGCGGGTGTATTCTTACTTTGAATGTGGATGTGCTGTGCAAGGCATTACAGGGAGTGTACGTAGTAGCCATACCCGTGTCATCATACTCTTATAAGCACACCCGTCGCCGTATGATAAGTCATATTCAGATAATCGCTGATGTATTATCCTCTCAACATAGAGTAAGTTATCCACAAAATAATTGTGGAGATGGTCGTTTCAACAATATATTGAGTACGATCGCGACTTCGTTGTGAGAACACGAGACACCAGAACAGCGCCGACTCTGAGAGTGCCAAGATGTTTACGTAATCAATCATTCACCGTATTAGATTCCCTAGACCCCGACCATTCACGTCGATAATGGCATAGAACGAATGCCAGACATGGTCAATACCGGAAGTTGGTACCTTGCGTTAGGTATCTTACACAAACAGACGTTTATGATTTATAATACAATGTTGTCATCGTTACAAGAGATATCAGTTGATGTCGGTCATACGGACCGATGTTCGACTGGGCACGCTGTGTTTGTGTGTTTATTTATTTAATATACACGTTGTACAGTGATTTCAACTGATCAACTAAGTTAACATTGACCAGTTTGTAAGAATTCAAGTTCTGAGTCAGGATCGATGGAGAAGTGTGTTATGACTTCATTATACCATCAGCTTGAACTGCTTCATTCAACTTCTCACCCTGGAAAGGGAAGTACCTGTCTTGTGATGCATTGACGCCGCAGACGAGTACAGGCGCCACCTGGTGGCAATCCGTCCTATCAGGTCAAATCTGACCTCGTTTCATGATGTACGCGTCACTCATTATGGATGCATTTGGATGGTAAAACGCTGTTTAAATAGATAATACCAAAATAACTTTAATTTTCTTCTAACAAGTTCTGTGCAACTCAGCATACCGCGACACTTTATTGTATTCAATCTCAGGACGAATCGACTTACACAAAAAAATGTATATCTTATTTAAAACCTTTAAACACACCAGTCAACATGATAGTCGTAATGTTATTATCAGCACAATAAAGCAAAAAAATATGTTATCAAGGGTGTTAGCTTTAAAATACAGTCAGTTTAGAAATGAGGTCATTTGTGCTCCGATCTATATTTAGATTAAACCGACCAAATTCTTTTGAAATACAAATAGTTTAATTCGCCGGTAGTTTATTAAAGGTACCAGGTCGGTCCGTGTGTTGTACCGGCTCATATTCCCCGTGTCTTCTGTATACTATGGCTTGGTGTTTGTGATTGTTCATTGGGATTACAAATCCGAAACACGTATTTATCAATTTAACTCTTTAGATGGTGTCAGCAAGTGTTTGCCGTCAATCTGAGATAAAACTGTCCGAAATCTCCAAAAAATGAATAAATCATATACCAAGCTGCTTTACGAAATCTAATTACACATTTTACAGGTAAATGCCATTTTCACAATCATTTGTTTTGTGTAAAACGATAAAAATGACAGCGTCGACAAACTGTTTATAAACACGTATCTATTCAATTTGATATCTTAAATAAATATACACATATTCTGCGTTTTGAAATGAGAACAACTTTAAATACCCGAAAGAGCTGTTTTTTTTTAAATCAAAATCATTAATGACAATTAAAAAAGACGAAGAGGTTTAATTGTGTAGTGTATGCACAGTATTCAATTCCTTATATGACTTAAGTATACAGATTTCTTTTCTATTCCTGGAAATTTGAACTATTACACTTCTTCCCAAATATGTGACTGTTACACACTCGACTGTTGGTGACAAGACTATTGCACATTTTCGGCACACGTCTGCATTTTTCCATTCAATATACACATTTTTAATAACAATTCTCTGTGGGGTGAATGTTAAAAACAAATACGCTATGTTTATATGTTTATTTATTAGATTCGATGGAACAGAATATAGTTGTCCCTACGTACTGGGAACAGTCATGTGAGCTATTTCCTCAAATACGAATATAAACTAGCTCAGTAAATAACTGTTATATTAAAAAGGAATTTAAATAAAAACTGAAAAGGAAACTAAGTTAGATTGTTGTAGGAAAATATACAATGTCTAATCCACATGTAATTTAAGTTCAAAAGGTGACAAGATTTCGAAATTACATGTACAACTGTATTTACTGATTTGTAATCCTGCTAAGCGCGAACAAGAGTAGAGGATGGTAAGAAATCCTGATTTTTCTTTTAAGAAAATTGTAAAAAAAATCAGTCCAGAAAAGTCGAATATGATTGATGACGAAGTTATGTTTCTGGTGACTAAACTATGGCTACATAAAGCGATTGCATTGCCGCCATATGCCTGACATATATATAAAAAAAAAAACACTGGTATCTATGATCCGACTGTGAAACAGATGTGACCGCCGTCTGTGTCACATAACAAATAACAGATACGACATAACGTGTCAGAGTAATGTTTTAACAGTTTACACATGTCAAGCTTACGGCACAAATATTGTATAGGCATTTGTCATAAAGCGATTAAAAACGTCATTGAATTGTTTTACTAGCTAGCATCCTCTAGTTAGAGTTATTTCCCTTAGGGTTAAAAATCGTTAACCGGAAACAGGAAGTTTATTTTTTCTTATTAATAATAACATATTTTTATATTTGTGAGAAAATCTGATTACAGATTGATCTATGGTCATGATGTGGTTATTTAACTGTCAACACCCACTTAGGGTACATGTGGTCAGATTTGATAACCAACATGATAATAATATTTGTGATAATTGAAACAGTTGAAAGATACAGCGATCTCGATCCGTACTGTAATATACAAGTGTACTTGTACGATTATGTTGGATTTAAAATGAATAAAAACATGGAACATTTTACTCGAGTGATGTAATTTCCGTCCCTTTCCGGGGCTACAGATTTATAAGATATACGGTTTTACAAATTAACGTCGCAGCAACAAATTGTTGGCTAATGGATGACATGAAATGCAAAACACTTGGGATAAATATAGGGATGGCAAGAGAAAAGATAAGATAAACAAATGTCTTAACTTCACAGCAGGGCAGCGAGCATATCATTTTAAACTTTATTGAATGCTAAATGTCAGTCTGACGTTTAGGGACTATAATACAAACATCAAATTACATGTCGATAATATAACTAGGTGTGAAAGTACTTCAATATAATTGAGAACAAAACTGAAATAGAAATAATTACCGATGAACGCAATATTAAGACAATACTTCGACTGCGAATCCTAATCATGAACTTTAAAGAAAGCTTCAACGATTTTGTCTTCAAATGTGTAAACCATTTAAACTGTCTTTTACAGAAACTAGTCCAAGAGATTCCGTTTAGCAATAACTACATCGGAATCCAACAAGCGCTTGAAGAGACCAAAGAGAGGACCGACCAAATCAAGAGCATCAAGCGGAAGGTGGACG
Source organism: Mizuhopecten yessoensis (assembly GCF_002113885.1). NCBI lineage: Eukaryota > Metazoa > Mollusca > Bivalvia > Pectinida > Pectinidae > Mizuhopecten > Mizuhopecten yessoensis. Next base: position 161,155 of record NW_018405619.1, read on the forward strand.
AAGTAAAGAGAGCTAGAGTGAGTTTCCGGACGTAAAAATCCGTTAATTTGAACGTCAACTTATACTAGGAATGCGATAACAATTAAAACTATATATATAAAATATATAAAACATTTTTTTCTTATATAGTATATGGTAATATGTAGACTTGTATATACAAAATATATTCATATTATTTTGATTCTGTAATATTATAACTTCATCCCTCATTTATGCATCATTTCATGATCATTCAGCATGTATCATGTTTTGTCATACTGTAAACGTATATGTACTGGTACAAGTCCGATGCGTTCCGAATGCAGTTACATATCAGTTGACATCCTTTCAATCCATTTCAAAGTCAGCAAGCATGAATACAGTATTTTTAATATACATTTTTTCTTTAAATATACTGGTTTCGAAGCATCCATGACTTATTAACTCCTTACTCGGATATACCATTATCATTGTTCCAACAAACAGCTGTATATATTGGGTACTACCGATGCAGCTTGTTGAAAAAGATATCTTCTGAATCGGAAAGAAAGTCACAAAATGCATCATGAACATGAAACCATTTTCCCAGTCTACCCAGTTATAGAAATGGATACTTACATGCTGGAAAGTCAACATGAGAATATGTAAATGATCACTCGGAAACTTTGGTCAGTTATGGTAATGTCTAATTAGTGAATGTTTGTTATCCTACCAAACTCATTTTTCTGTAACATTTTAAGCTTAACATATCATTCCATGTCTACTCCTTTAGTAAATCATTCATATTATGTGTTGTATACATTTGTGGCATTTTGACAAGAACTTTTCACAAATCACGTTTTTTTTGCTGTGTGTGACCCATCTTATCATTATTACAGTGTCGTGTCTGTATTGTACATACGTTTATAAGCTGATTATGCCGTACATGTACTAACTCATTCACCCCTGAAGACACGTTTGAACTCTTCCAATTCAAAGGTTGGAATAGTTCATTCTGAAATTTCAGGGGTGAATGATATGATAACAGTTGGAAATGGATTTCACGTTGATGACTACTTCAAGATCAGAGAGCGGAAGTCATTAAGTTTTTTACGATGTTCTGGTGAAGAGTTCTGATATATTGATGTTGTCCCATATTACAACCGTATCAATTAAATAATGACCGGAAGCTATAAACTCAGTTTGACGTCACAGACGGACACAGAGAATAGGCACATACATACATGAAACATAGAAACACAAGTTAGAAGGCTCAACATGAGCTAGACAAATCTAGTACTCGTAATTGATTTTGTAGTAGATAAGCATTATAAACGACACTGTTTAGAAGTGTGAGTCTGGAAATTAGCTAGACGCCCAAAATATATTAATTTAATTTAATTTTAATTTTCCTTACACAATTATGGCGCTGTAATGTATTACCAAAGTACTTAATCACATACTAGTATGTAAGAAGGTTAGATACCTACCTTGCTGTAACACTGGTCTATCCGGAGACATCGTTTCTATTTTCTACTCAATATAGTCCTATAATATACTGTTCTAGATCTTTGAAATCGTGGGGACGTCAAATACTGTAAATCAAATAATATTTCAAAACTTCTTTGTCTAAGAATCTTGAAAACAACAATAATATTTTTCGTGAAATCAGATATTCTTTATACCATATGTTGCAAAATTACATTATGAATTCCGTTTCTAAGTGTGTTTTTCATGAATGTATGTTAAAAAAGAAATACGAAAATATCCAGTTTCTTTTCACAAATTACGACATTCCTAAAAGATTGACATCTCCAAACTCGTTTATGCAATGATGATTCAAATATAGAGCGTGCCAAGTGTACTGATCATGTGTTTATATACATGTATGTTTAACTGTGTACAGAAAACAAACCATGCAATGGTGGATGACCAAATGCATTCATTCTATTTGACGTCACACGTTCCTCAGTCTTCCTGTTTCCGGGCCAGGGGCTGCTTTGATTGGTTGTTATTCTGTAAGCGTTGCTATGATTGGAGGGGTTGTATGTCGCCATGTTAATTAGCGGAGCTGGTAAAACTTTTCGTTGTAGCGGAGAAAACCGAGTGTGGTGAGTGACGTATGTGTGATCTAACCTACTAACACGGCACCTGTCCTCTCGTCCGGCCTCTGTCCGGCATTCGTCCTGTTGTCTGGCGTCTGTACGGTAGTCCGACGTCCGTATGTTGTCCGGCACCAGTCCAGTAGTCTGGTGTCTGACAAGGAGTCTGACTTCTGTCCAGTTGACCAGCGTTTTACCAGAAATCTGGTTTCTATCAGTATTCCAGCGTTTTACCACAGGGACCTGAGAATTTATTACAGCTATATTTGGACATAAACTAAAGTGTTAAGAGTAATTATATGAGCATTAGGGGTGGCATTTTTACCGAAAATCGATCTTAACCCCCCGAACGTGTAAATTTACTCTAAATACCTTAGTTTAGGTCCAACTAATGCTGTAACAAATTAGCAGGTCCATGTGTGTTTGACAAGTAGCTTGGTGTATGCTGACGTCTGTCCGGTTGCCCGACACATATTCAGTCCTGTCGTCCGCCTCCTGTCAAGTTGCCTGGTGTCTGTTTATTAGTGAAACATCTGTCCAGTTGGCCGACCTCTGGTCAGATTTTCGAGTTTTGTTCGAGTTCAGACCAGTAGAGCGGTGGCTGTGTAATATTTTGGCGACTGTCAATATTGGTCGGGAATTTGTTAAGTCCGACGTCTGTCTAGTAGCCATTCGTCCTTGTATTTATTGAAAATGTTTGGTATATCAGGTATGTTCAGTATAGTAGCCGAGCGTCTGTCCAGTGATCGGGTATCTGTCCAGTTGTCCATCGTCTGTCTTTTAAGCCGACGTCAGTCCGATCGCTGAGGTATGTGTCCGTTAGTAACGGACGGGTAAAGAAGTTCCGGTTGTCCTACAAAAATGTAAAAAGACAGACGCATCAACGATTGAAGTTATAATAAGCATACCATTCTTCCTTTGTCACCAATAAGTGTCAACTACATATTTACATATCCGCACACTTATTCCCACACCTAAACCTTGGTAGGTTTACTGACTTATCTATGCAGTATCTTACTGACTTCAATGAAAGCTAGTATGCTCCATCCATATTTCACGATATTCTGCAACGTTGAACTTTTATTCTTCCGGAAGTTAGATTAAATCAATACAAAAATGGATTGAATTATTATATGACAAGTCATTAAGAGATAAAGCCAGACTCACCAAGGTGTGGTGTGGATTCGTGTGCTAACGTATAGATAGCTGCATCCTCGATACTCCAGGGGTCACGCTCACTTTTGCTCTCTTCACCCCTGGAATCTGGAACCTGATTAACCGCTAAGGCTGCTGTACATGTATATATACCTGATTGCAGAGTTTCGATACCCGACTTCAAAGCCAGTCAATTTCACAGTTACACGACCGTACAGATTACTTTGATGCCCTTCTCATCCACAAGGTGGTGTACCCTGGACCTTCGATTTGCTATATATCCCAGGGGCGCAGGGAGCGAAAGTGAGGTTAACCCCGGGAGTATCGAGGAGGGAATAGTTGGTGTTTTGGTTGTAGTTAGTCCGACAAGTCTGTCTCGTACAGTTGGTGTCTGGTGCTTCCTTTTCGTCGTACGTCGTACTGTGTGGATGCCACGTCTGTTTCCCTTTGTATCCTCTAATCATTCCGGTTATGTTTACACGTAGCATAAACTGTATATATACCAAAAACTTGCTTTTCGAATTTTTGATTTTCTCAATAGTAATGAGTTAAATACTTGCAGTATTATTTACAAATCATAGATCGTTTTGAAGGTAGTAGTATGAACAAGAAGCATTTTGGAGTAGCGGAACCAATACTGCCTTATCATTCGCTTTATTCATCAAACGTCATATTTCTTTTAATAAAGCTCATCAAGTCAATTTGAAGCTTAACATTTTAAAACTTAATTTTCACAATTTATCAAAGAAGATATTCTAAACGGCGAACGGATCAAGTTGTGTCCCGTCCAACTCGAACACCAGACTAGCGACATTAAGGATATGTGACTCTCTCTGGTCAAATTGAAAAGCAAATGACCCTCGGTGTTGTGTATAATTATTCAGTATCATTAAAAAATCGCCCTTCCGACAATCAGCGGCTTATAAGGGAAACGTACAATGTCATCCACACAGGCGGCGCAAAACGTAGTACTATTATATGTTAGCCAGCATCTATGCTTTTCATTAAACAGGAAACGGAAGTGTAGTGTGTAACATCTAAACCTAACACGGGGAAGGTCTCCTGTCTGAATTGTATACAGTTTCTGTAGATATTTATTTTCAGGTCACATTTTCGTTTTCAGATGCAGGGTGCCGAGTGATACATTGTAATTACTGCCAATTAAATAAACGTTTTGAGATGGTAGATGTAGCTGATACGTATTGGCCGTGTAATAAAAGACATTTACGATAAGATGATACGGTATAGAATAACAGCTGTTCTTAAAAAATATAGTAAAAAGACCATTTGAAAACCCATTATAAACCGCAATAGAAATTTCCAGTGTCTGTTAGAAGTTCAAACTGGAGGAGAATGAACTGGACTGTAACTGACCAAGTACGCGTTATAATTGGACCGTGTCCGACTGTCCATACCCTGAACTATTATTACATGGACAGTCCATACCTGGTTTATTGACTCTGAACTTTTGCCAGTCTTGCTTCTATTTAGTATTCTGCAATTGACAACCCTGACTGACTAGTCTTAGAGATTGTTTTGCCTATACTAGTAGTTATGTGTAGGATGTCTTTCTGATTTCGCTTTTAGAATTATTCATTTTAGAAAACACACAGTATTAAAAAAATATACATATATTGTACACTTAATTCGTTTACACATATGGTAAGCTATCTTCCAATGAAATTTTTGATCAGTTTTAAATTCATTTGTTTAGCAAACCATTCAAAACTTTATTTCTTGTCTATATTTTTTCCCCGATTCTTTCACACGTAAACAACTGGCTATCGGCACTTGCTTTACCTTTGACCTTTGCCCTTTGACAGTCTATTTTGCCCTTTAGCCCGACCTCCCTGGAGATTCATGTAGAGAATTTCATATTTAACTTTTCATATCCTTCCTTCATAAATTATTTAGCTGCTCTCCAGCGAGATTCTGTAAACAGTAACACATACGTATTATCTGAATGAGATATTCACATATACAGGCTGGGCATCCGTAGGGCTGGCGTTTTTGATCAATTTTTGTTTCAGTAATGTTTCATGAAAAGACATATTTTGTGGGTTTAAGTAATGACCGATTATTGGAGAGAGAAAAACGTTGACAGATTTGTTATAAAATGAAATAAGAAAATAGAAAAATAAAAATGATCAAAAATAATGCGCTATCATGTCAAGCTGTCTGTTACCATCCGACCCCTGGAGACCTATAGGTATACAAGTCTTTTTATTACCGAGTAATGTTTAGCGGACCTTGCTATCTACCCGTGTATATAGGTAATAGATTATCATTTGAATGCATAGACGAATTCTTCTGTACAAAATTCCTTTGACAGAAAATCCCAGATTTACCTACATTTCAATATAGACTTTTGATGTGTGTTTTATTCTCTGATCTGAGTATGAATGACGCTCTGTGTCGGGCTTACACCTGTACTGGGATTTGCTCTCGTATATCAACAAAATTGCTTACACATAGGTTCACGTATTACACAGGTATTTAGGATACCTCGGGGAATGTATCAAAAAGTCATTCTTCACGATACTGCCATTTCGGGGTAGGTGTTGGGGTACCACACCTCTAAATTGTTTAGCATTCCTGTATTACCTTAAAAATCGCTTCAAATATCACCCTTGAAAACGTAGCAACAGTGCCTTGTTGTTTAGCCTACCTGTAGGTCATAGCCCTATAGATCGTTATCAAGGTTAACTAAGAAAAATGGATAAATAATTAAACAAGCGACCTTATTCTACACCACTGTGTAGATTCGACACGTCACGAAACAAATACAGAGTTAGCTCCCTTTCATCTGTTACAACAAACGGACCCGATGTTCGGAAATAATCCCGACACTTGCCAAGTGAAGAACGTTTAATGTTTTAGCTTGTGTGACTTTAAACAGTTAAGATCATATGATGACGCTGATATCATAAAAATATACTTAAATAACTTTAGCTGACCTATTTTCCAAAATTACTTGTTTTGTGTAAAAGCTGGTTTGTTACTCCTCTGGTTATAATTTAAACTGTAAAACAGTATATATATACATGTATATATTGTACTATTATCATATATGTTAATGCTAATTGTGTTTTGTGAGTTTATCATATTTTCATATTCTTCTCATAATTCTTGTTTAAAAATCATATTAGTTTTCTCATTTTTATTTTGTACATTTCATCAGAACATGCATATTTCATTTTCATATTGTCTTGTTACACTGACGTCTATTATAATGTGATTTCATTTCATATATTTGTTACATGAATAAAACTGTTACCATGTTGCGCTAATAAGTGTGTCGCTTTAGAGTAAAATGATAAACGTTTGTTCAGCCTACCCTATAACGGTTTTATTGTTGCTACAGAGCCATGCTCAAGACTGTCAAAACTTGGAACAAGAATACGTCACACTCGAGGTAAGTCATGGAATTATTGAAATAAAACATGATATTGTCAGTCAAGGGAATACTATGAGGATCCTTCTGCCGGCGGAGAGTTACGAAAAATAGTTTGACGTGTGTGCATGATTGATACATCCAGACTTGATAGCATCATACAGTATTGCTGTTTACCAATGTTGCTTTGCTGTACAATATAATCGTAAACCAAATATTCTTTATCCTCTTTCATCTAAAGTGCATCTATAAAATCATTTTGTATCGAACGTGCTTCTTGAACGACTTTTAGGTATTTTAAAATAACGTTTGATGAGTATGCGATCCTGGAGCATTCGGTTGCTATTGGGATGCGCGGGAAAGGTTATTTACAGAAAATTAATACCGATATAGCTTTACAATGATGAACCAATACAATATCTTTCTGCGTTAGTACACAAACCTAAAGTATTGGTCAAATCATTTACCAATATTGTGTTTATGGATTTACTGGTTCCGTCTTCAGGACCAGGCGTTGCAGAAGAAGCGTTGCCTGGAAACGCTGCTGTATGTAAATGAAGTCGAGGACGTTCTACAGAATGTCCAATCAGAATTTGAGGAGCGTGCCCTCTACCTGACAGAGCGCAAGAAAGTCTTCGAGAGTGTATATAGAGAAGATGATGTCGAAGCTTCGGCACGCATGCACAAAGTAAAGTTTTTTTTGGGGGGGGGCGGGGGAACCGTTTGTTGTTTTAAACGTATTTCAAATATACAATGTTATTTCAATTAATAAACGACAGAGGGCACGTATTTGTGCAAATTCTGTATATTTCGGCTCTTTAAAGTAATGTTTTTTATGTTTTGTTGCTATTAACCCGGTGTTCACTATGATGACATGACATTTACAAGGTATTGACCCAGATTTACTAAAGGTTATCGTTAACAAAACCAAAGACGCTTACCCTTTAGGAACTCTTGGTCTTATTCCGCCTTTGTTATTTTTCCATATGTTCATCGATTTTAAATTCGAATTATGGTTTTGTGAACACTTCGATAATCTCTTGTTTTATTTTCTTTAGAGGGAAATTGTTCACCTCATAACAATTGACACAGTTACTGTGTGAGTTCCGTCAATGTCAGTAACGATACACGTGTAAATGTAGGGGTATACTTACATTTACAGATACATGTGAATGACAAACACTATGACAACATCCTTATATATATATATTTGTGTACAGGATTGTGTATACGCGTTACATCATAGCTGGGAATGGCTGACAGAGGTATCCGGCTGTATACATCAACATATACGTCACGCCGGAGAATACCACAGGGTAGGTCACGTGATCAACAACCAAAGGTTCCAGAGTTCTTGTAAACGATCCACGTCTGGGATTGATGAATGAATGAAAGAATCACTTATCATACAATCAATACGTGGATTAATTAACGAACAATTGCATTACAGAGTATCGATTGTTTGGTATTTGTAGGATTATTTAATTTATGACTAATCGATGTATCAATCAATTAATCATTTAATCTAAAAATGTATCAATTAATCAGTCTATCAGTCAATCAATCAATCAATTTAAATCAATCAATCAATCAAATGTCAGGCCGGTGAAAATGTATACTTTCGTTGGTCAGCAGTTGAGAATGTTTACATCTATGTCGACAGTTTTACCATGACATCCAGTTCCTAGACGAAGACATGAAGTATTACATGGGCTTAATGAACAGTGAACGCATGAGGTCAAAGGTCGAGACAAGAGAACCAGAAGTCTTCATAAACCACCTCAAGGTATAACAACACTATCTCTTTGGATTGCATTCGTGCTGCTTCCTTATCCCATATATTTGCGATAGAAAAAAAAATGAATGAAATTTCATCAATCTGTTTACATTCTTGCTAGATAGAGAGACGACAAAGTTTTTCCTGTTCATCAATTTTACAAATTGTTTGAAATAGTCCAATGAAATTTTAACAAAATATGAAAATATGAAAACAGGTTAGATGGATCAGGACCCGCTGAACGGCTCGGACATATAATACCGAAATAGGTAGAGCGTCCATCCATCAGGCTCAGTATGGAGGATATCGTTTTCAGATTCAGGTTTGACTTGTGTCTTTCTCCACTTTATTCCAGGACGTCACAAGACGGCTGTTAGATTTCCAGGCACGTGTCGATCGCCTGAGTGACACTAGTACCTCCGTTTATCCAGTACATCTCAGAAGGGACACGCCCGTCTACCCCACCAAAGTCAAATCCCTGGTGGCCTACAGACACCAGGAGGTAGGTTATCACGTGGAAGGGCAGAACTGTACAGAGTAGGAAACTAGGTGACCAGACAACGACACCACTTGTCAGAAAGTTAACATAGTCTTCAGAATAGGGCACCAGTAACACGTGATCAAAGTAGGGTATCACGTGGCGGGGTAGAAATGTTCAGAGCAGGAAACCTTAACCAGAGAACCATATCACTGGTCAGAAAGTCTACATACATGTTGTGCTCAGACTAAGATATCAGTGACCAGAGAAAATTATCAGTGATCAGAGAAAAGTATCATAAGAGTAGAATATCACGTGATTAAAGTATGATATCACGTGATTAAAGTATGATATCACATAATCAGAAAATGGTACCTGTACTTGTACCTCTGTTCATAGTCTCAATTATATATGTCAAAAACCGACAATCAAGTTACCGTTTTTTCGTGCTATTTTACTTTTAAAGACTGTTGTAAATCTTTTTAGTCATCCAACCAGGCTTTGATAGTGTAGAGCATCTATTCTGACTTTCATGACGATTTCATTTTTTTTCTGGGCAATCTTTATCAGAATTGTTCTTTTTCAAATTTTCAGATAACACTTGAAGCTGGTGAAGAGTGCTTCCTCCTAGACAACTCGGATGCGAGTAGATGGCAGGCAAGTGCTTCTCTTACCTCACAAATACAGGACAACCAACAAATGAACGTGTCGGATAATTGTTTTTTTCTATAATTGTAACATTGGCTAAGTAAACACTAACTGTTTCCTGTTGACAGATCCGCAGTAAAAGTGGAGCGGAAGCGGAAGTACCCGGGGTTATACTTGTCATCCCTCCCCCTGAAAAAAAGGCGATTATAGAAGCACACAGGTAAGGAAGGGTGGAAATTAGTAGACTTGTTTTGGTATTTAAGTCACTGATGATGGTGAGTTATAATCACACCCATGAGTTATTATCTATAAATTATTTGGGGTATTAATTTAGAACTCTGTACTGTAAGATTGTGTATACAGCAAAATTACAAACAATTGTCATCGTAACATCATCTCTGTTTAGTCTTCTACGTTTTTGTATCGGATAACACCAAGTCTCGTTTCAATGATATCTGCATCCGGCATCCTCGATACTTCAGGGGTAACGCTCATTTACGCTTTCTGTACCCCTGGTATACGCCATAGCAAAAGTGAAGGCTCAGTGATCGCCACTTTGTGGATGAGTCGTGAGGACTATTTTGATCCTTTGATATACACCAACGTAACGGTAAAACAGACTTGCTTTGAAGTCGGGTGTCGCTCCTCTGTAATGTTCCATAGACAGGTGTCAGCCTGCAGCAATTGGTCAGAGTTTTACCTTGCTAGCCGTGTGCCTTCAACTTTTCTATAACACATTCCAGGGGTGCAGAGAGCGAGAGTGAGCATAACCCCTGGAGTACCAGGATGTATTATCTGATAACCTGACGAAACCTTTTTGCTCTATTATTTGTAAGGTACCATGGAATACTATTGCAATGCCTTTCTCTTTTCTTTAATTGTATCTGCTTCTTTTCTGTAATTCCGTGTCTTCTTTTTGCAGAATAAAGGAACAGATGATTGTCCATTGGGACACAACACTGAAGCGTCTTCGGACCCAGCTAACCCAATTCTTGACCAACAGCATTGACGACACGCCCTCCTCAGAGGTCAGTAGAGGTCAAACGTGATTATACTATATTATTGTGGTCATCCCAAACACAGGGATAAATATAAGAGAAGCCACTTTTCCCATTATACGTTGAATCTACCATATTTCTTTATTTGATTCCTGTAGGAATAATACATTAAACACGATTGTCGGGGCATTGATTTGGGAACATGGTTTTACTGTTTTAAGTTTTTCAAGTATCTCTCTAGTGTACACAATATGAACTGTCCACGTAATTAGTGTGATTTATAAACTAACTAAATTTATATTCTAATATTTGAATAAAGTTCATTTATTAGTTTTCATTTTTATCTCGACTCTTTTAGATGGGCAATATTTCTACCTCTCAAAAAGCCGACCTCATGAAGTTGATGAATGAGGCTGTTCAACTACTGCGCCCCCTAACGGCGGACGACCCTGACTTCCGGGACATGATGTCAAACGTCACCAAATTCCGGAAAGTCCTCAGTCAGGTCAAACCAGGTATGCATTTTAGACAAACTAATATTAAGATACAATAAGAAAAGAGGGCAACACCCAACGTTGTTTGGAATTTCATCTGTTCCAGAAATTTGATCATGTGAGTACAGATTTCAAGAAAAACGCTGTGAAAAGAATATCAACATGACAAAGAAAGAAATGAATATTCCAAGGATGTAAAAAAAGCAACAGGTCTTGCTCTGCTGATACTTTCTAAGCAACGACAGGAAATCTGCTGATTCTTCAATGACTTCATTGAAATGTTTTACGACAAGCCATTGAAACGTTTTACGACAAGCCATTGAAACGTTTTAAGACAAGCCATTGAAACGTTTTACGACAAGCCATTGAAACGTTTTACGACAAGCCATTGAAACGTTTTACGACAAGCCAGTTTTTGTTTCTTTCAGAATCATGCATTGATATATTTTCTATGAGGCTCTAACAACTCATCGTATTTATTTAAAACTTAACATATTTTTTCAGGAGACAATGACACTTCCAGCGGTTCAGCACAAAGGTGGCGATGTAACGGCAAGGTGCTCACCCATTACAAGGTAAATACAGATTACCTCCCTTCGCTTAATATTTCATTTGCTATTGTTCATACATTTTAACTTTTTTTTTTAACCGTTACCGGGTCGATATAATCATTGTCATAACAGATGTAATGAATACATTAAACATATTTTTGTTTGATTCAACTCTTAAAATCATATTCTTCCTTTCTGGTTTGGCCTTTCGATTATATTTATCTGGGTTTTTTTATGTTTAAGTCCAAGTAAAACATGTTTGAGAGACCAAATATATTAAGAGACCATTTTCCTTTACATGTTGCTTTCTATTGACAAAATCCGTCAATATCCTTTTCAAATAATTCGTATTATGAGACCACTCTCAAAGCTCTTAATTGGGTTTTTTTTCTGTTAATTGAACCTGTATTAAGTGACCTTTTTATAAGAAAATTAATAAATGGGGTGATGTGTTTATCAATTTGAACAGAAATTGGGGCGAAATCGGTTTTGGCATGACGGTTTTAGGGAAAATCGTCTGAAATTCTAAGAGACCGCAGAAATGAGTTTCCGAAAATGGTCCCTGGATATAATTGTTGACAGCCTCGTAATTAATCATGTATGTTATCTATTTACAGGACCTACTCACCTATGCTAAATCTTATAAAGAGCACGTGGCTTCCATGCGTGAACAAGAGAAACTCCTCATAAGGGAAAATACAGAAACAGTGTTCAGTTCAAAGGCTTATTTCGAAAGGTGAGGTCAAATCGAACTTTTGCTCTGTTATAATGAATTAATTTCTATTCTTTTGATTGATAAACACTTAGGAATCAGCATTGCTATTTTCATGACTTTATCATATTTTGCAAAATATTTAGCTGTTATAGTAGTTTTTCTTCTAATTCATGCAATTGTTTTAAAGTGATTCTATGATTTATATACCATTTTTTTATAATCTATCTAATTGTTGCTTTTCTTGCAGGGCATTACCATTAGTGGACGTTGATCTCACGACGAAGGAAACTGTATGGAGCTCAATCAAATCGGATATCTATATACATGAACGCCAAAAGGGCGGGCGACCAGTGGCGCCCCCTCGAAAGAGGAGACAACTGAAACGGGTTGTGTCTGTAGCCACTACAGGAGAATCTGTGGCAGACCTTCCCGACTCTGTAGAGGAGAGTTCCTCCTTCGTCATGACCGGTGTCCTTGACCCAAGAACACGACAGAAGATGAGCGTGTTCCAAGCCATGTCACAAGGGATACTGGATCCGGTGCATGGGAAATATATTAACCCAGACACGGGGGAAACAATGTCAATACCGGAAGCAATACACAAGGGTCTGATCCAGGTGGACTATAGGGAACACTTGACAAATGGTGGAATGAACGGGGATGGGTTCTCCCCACTCAGGAATACCATGGACACAAAGATATTCCCCGTGGCAGGTGTTGTAGATCCAAGGACAGGAGAGTGGATCGGTGTCAAGGAAGCTATCTCCGCCGGTATATTAGATCCTAGTAACGGAAAGTACCGGAATATTGTTACGGGTGAGGAAGTTGACCTTTTGGAAGCTGTACAGAACGGTTATCTTGTAGTTGACCCGGCCCTATTAGATGGATACGACGGTAGTACACCGTTCACGTTTGTGGAGTTTACAGACGTGTCATACAGGGTAACAGGAGTTATCGACCCTACCACTGGCCAAGAGGTATCGCTGAAACAGGCGATCACTGCCGGCTATATTGACGAGGCTAACTCGTTATACAGGAATCCACACACCGGCGAAGAAATTCCGCTAGAGGACGCTATCAGACAGGGTCTTGTTAAATGCCAACCATTACGATCCTCAGAAAAGGCAGATCCGAATGAGGTTCTCACAGTGCAACAACTACAGGTCAAACAACAAAAGTTTGTTTCCGGTGATGGCGATAACGTTGATGGCTTCGATGAACTTGACGGACTCAGAAATAATCCGAATCGTGCCATGTACGATAAAGTTAGAAAATATTTCGATCCGAACGAGAGAACAGTAATCGACCCAAGTGATAACTTACCCATTTCACTTGAGGAAGCTTTCGAAAAAGACATCATAGATTTTGCCAAGGGTGAATTCAAAACATCAAATGGTGAAAAATTATCGTTAGAACAAGCTGCTTCCAGGAATTTAATAGAACCAGAACTTTTGAAAGAAATTCTAGAAGCATACAAAGAAAATAGTTTGGGTGAATTGATTGACTCCGGTAGATTTGATGGGGAGACTGGACTTGTGACAGATCCAAAGAGCGGGCATTCATTATCCCTTCAAGCCGCCATTGCTCAGAAACTTGTAGACCCAAATCTGATCTTCCTCTATGACATGCCGTCCCAAAAACTGATAAGTTTGGCCACGGCAATAGAGGAAGGTCGGTATGACCTCACAACTGGTCAGTATTGCAACCCGCTCACAGGAGAACTACTTTCACTTTCGCAAGCAGAGAAAGTAGGTCTCGTAAAATGTCGTTTAGATCCTGATGCAATGGCACGAACTGCTCAAACATTGGAACGTCTACAGAAACTGATGGACACCAGCATTCCCGCCGTAAAATCGCCCTACTCTGACGGAACAATGACCTTAGAGGAAGCGATTAAAGCAGGCATTCTTAACGTTCAGCAAGGCGAGTTCTGGAATCCTAGGACAGCAGAAGTGGTGCCCCTAACGGCGGCGTTCAAGGCAGAGAAGGTCAATCCTCATGCTGCCATGTCGTTACTGGACGCCCTTGATAAGTTGTCATTACAGCAAGCCATCGATGATGGATACATTGACCCGACCACGGGTGAGTTTATCCCCAGTGAAAGAGCCAGACCAATCTCCATACAAGAGGCTATAGGCAAGGGACTTCTGAACTTGGATAACGTCTTCGTGGTAGACAAGGATAATGACAATATTGTTTCACTAGGGACACTCGTAGCGTCTGGGAAGTTTGATCCGGCGACAGGTACCGTGATCGATCCGAACACTGGACAAAATCTGTCTCTAGCTGAAGCCATTGCACGCGGTGTCATTGATGCTGGTATTCGTCCAGACCAATTTATCGACTCGTCTGTCACACTGAAAGAGCTAATAGATTCCGGCAAAGTCAATCCAAGAACGACGGACTTCTGTGCTCCAAACGACCACAAAATGTCGCTGCGTGATGCTCTAGCTAATGGATTCCTAACAATGAACTCTAAGGTGAAGATGGACCATGAGTCCGGCTGTGTTGTTCTAGGGTCCGATGAAGAGGTAGTTAAGGCATTAGTAGACATCCGGGAAAACTCAGAATGGCTACATGGTATAGAGCAGGCCCTTGTGTCCAGACAGAAACCCAGCCAGCGACTTGAGCGGATCAGACTTCAGAAGGATGCCACTGAGGTTAGTATACGTTAACTATCTGTAGCACGCTTTTGAATAATAATTCTTATCTTAAAGCATAAGAGCCCTACTCCACTTGCTATTTATTCATGGTGTTTGGATGGATACGAGTTGTGAGGTTTTAGCATTGCTACTTGCTGTGAGATACTGTTCCTTGTATTAGTTAAGTCTGTATTGAAATGCAACTCATGTTTTCATATGATTTATTTCTATTAGGCAGGAGTTCTCTGAGTATTGTCACCCTTGGAAGTTTAAATTTAGTTTTAGTGGGTGTTTAGTTGTCTTTCCATTTGACCTGATGTCTCCTCGGTTTCTGATGAAGTATTTTGTTTCCAGTTGAACATTTTAATCCTGGCGAAGACTTTAAAATAGAGTTGTTTCCCTTTTCGTTTTGAAGAAAACGAATACGCGTTCATTCAATAACCTTTTATCACCATTTATGTCAGAGTAATGACACTGTATGATTTGTTAGAAAGTCAACAGACCGCATAACAAGGGATCAATTACACAAATAAGTACATGTTAACTTTTGACGTATGGGTGACACAGGAAATACAAATATTGTACACTTAAGGTGTCTTCTTTCAGAACAGTGACTTGCAAGTTAAAGTGAATAACAGATAGATGTGTAACGTTTTATATTAAAAAAGACATATACCATCGCTTATGAAAAGACTGTCATGAAAACTAACTCATTGTAACAATAAAAAAAACATACCGGCTATCTATCTAACATATATACTTACATTAATATTTGTATATAACCTGCGAGAACCTAATAGGGATGCATCAATCGTTACAATATTATTTACGTTACTATTTTTCAATTTTTCTCGTGTTCTATTTTTAAAAATAAATTAAAATGTATATATTTTTACTTTTCGTTTCACTAACGTGCTGGATTTTTCTACAATCATTGAAGAAGGAAAACATTAGTCCGGTAATAATAATGATAAACTGAAAAGAAAAAAAACAATACGTTTATGATTTACATGGCTTGGTATGTACAAGTCTGTTTCATAAACTGTAATACTACACCCCAACACATGTTGTAAGGTCAAAGATTAAACACACCATGTCGTTATTTCTGTGTCTGAAATATCACTTAATCATTGATTTTGTATGACATTTCCCATCAACGTTGTATACATTAACAATAATGATGTACATACTATCTGTTGTCCAGATATAGTGTTCGTAAAGTTTAGAACCTGTCGCATTGGTAACCCCACCCTTTTTGCATGAGGTAACCATGCAATTAATTATGACTTATGTATAAGTACAGGTAATTTGTACCTGACAGCACACTTGACCAGGTCTACTTGGTACTCACCTGTGATTACCTACATCCTACCTGTATATCCCAGGGCAGCTAGTCACTAGACCTCGCATAATGAATGTGCTAGTCTTAGGGAGGGGACAAGTATACTAGTCTTACCTTCAGATGAATCAAGTTCTCCACGTCCAGGTACAAACCTTCTGTACCTGTTTGTATATGTTCACCACAGTACACGTTAACCTACCTGTAACGATATGTATCATCACTATATACCGTATAGCCCATCGCCATCATCCGTATCCCTAGCATGAGTAAGTATATAACTATTTTTATTTCTAGGAATTCCTATTTTTGAATATATTCATAAACTTTGTTATACTTTTAATTAACTTCGCGGTAAATGAATCCTTATGGAAACTTGTGGGTTTAACAGCGAAAGCATATGTCTTATATAACTACTTTTATGCATATCTTTTGAATAGCATTGCTGCAGACATGTCCGACAAGAAAAGTTAGTGCAAGCTCAGAATATATAATACGACATAAAACTGTCTAAGTAATGCACTGTAACAAGATATATATAGACAATTTTTGTTGGACTTAAATAGAAAGGTTCGTTGCTTTATACCATGGAATTAACGAACATAATAAGTGGTTACAGCACTATAGAGGAACAATACCAAAACCTTGTCGAGATCAAATATTGCAAAATAATAGTGAACATGTTGTCATACCTGCTCTTTAATGTAGATTTTAGTAATACTTCAAATATGCAAAATTATGTCTGCCATCCTGAATTATATCAATATGACAATGGTCTCAAATAAAGGTGACTAGGATTTTCAATATCTCAGTTCTCTTAATAATATCATTCAAAAATCGCTACATTCAGTAAATCGAAAAAGGACATAATTGTACAAATATATCAACACATAGAGAAAAAAATACTCAATAATAACGGATATCTTCTGTTAAGTGCTGCGAAAGCTTTTAGGAGTCTTAGTTTGTCAACATGCTCTTTTTAGGGATTTACGATATTTTTGCCTTTTTCATGTGTTTGTTCCCGTTTTTTACACCCTGTGATTTCCGAAGTTGTCCCTTTTCTGTTCTATTTATAATGTTACGTCTTTACTTATAATGTGACATCACACTATAAGCATCCCGGCTACAGTTACCGGGCGTGCTGTAACATTCCGGCTATCTGTCAAAACACCATCTGAACTTAGGGTCTACGGAGCAGGTCAGGGCCTTAACGTCATATACTCGTTATACTACAGATTACACCGACGGTTTTGTCCTCGCCACTCAGTTAGCTAATTGTTTCCGTGTTATAAAACACTGTTTGTCTATACCTTTGACATCAGTCTCGCTTTCCTGTGTATTCTCAGCTGACCTGGCTATTTGGAAATACTTGGAAACCTTTTTTTACGTAATATTCCATGTTCTTTTGAAGACTTGCAACCATTTGTGTTTGTTAGAGTCAAACTCGACTTGGAAATGTATACCTATGTACAACGTAACCTTGTCGTTCCTGATATTATTCGAATATCTAAGATTTGCCGGTCCTGGTGTGTTTTACTATCACATATAAACTGAGGTAGTTTGTATTGTGGTCCAAGTATACAGTATTTATGTTTTGAACTGGAGTAGATTGCTTTGTTGTCCAAATATATAGTATTTTTATTGCGAACTGATGTAGTTTGTCTTGTTGTCAAAATGTATAGTATGCTATGTTGTGATCTGAAGTTCTTTGTTTTGGTGCCAAAGTTTGTAGTATTTTATATTGTGAACTGAGGTGGTTTGTGTTGTGTTCCGAATGTGTATCGTTATATATTGTGAAATGAGGTAGTTTGTGCTGTGGTCGAAATGTTTGCTGATTTTACTGTGAAACGTTCTGTTTGTTTGATGAACTTTCCTCCGGACGGCACGGACATATGAAACTTCTAAGAAATTGTCATGGCTTTATAACTACTTTCTTGAACAAATTACCGTTTTTTACGAGACTTCATTATGCAAATCTTGGACCCTGTGGTGGTCCAGATGTTAATGTTTTAAGTCAGTCTTTCAATCATGGTTAGACCTCATTATGTTGTTGTGTGGTTAGTTTAAGTAATGTGTAGAACTCCCTAACTTAGCTTGTTTGTTCGGCGGTCCACGACCACATTGGTGTATTCGACCTGTTTGTACCAATGACATCGATTGATTAGGTACAGACCATTGAAATGTAAGCTTCATCTCACAGTATCAAATTGACGAGGTCAAAGACTTCCGCTCGTGTACCTGATATGTTAATAAGGGTATGGTTAGCTTTTTTATATGAAACATGCATCAGTTTCCCGAATATATTGATACAAGGGTTAAATATATATCGAACTAGTTTTGGTCTTATTGCCTGTTGATACCAAATAACTTGAAATAACTAATAACGTCTGTATTTCGCGTTTATTGAGAAAAATAGCACGTTAGAAATATTGCAATTCATAATGCTGAGTTGATGATTCTTTGATGAGTGGAAACTTTATTACTACTCTCACAGCTAGAAATACCTGTTTATTGACAATATTTGCTGTAAGGCCCACCACCCATTAAAGGAAGTATACCTAGTAGCACGCAAGACGTGGTTCTTTATCACCAATACACAGCACCCCCGGGTACCAGACCACCCGACAACCGACCTAGCGAGGCTGTATATCTCCTCGATGCTACAGATAGCATAGCATGTCTAGATTATTGATGACCGTGTACTAGAGCTCTTTATGAAGGTTTTCTAGCCCTCGCGCGGTTGTTAATGTGGATGCTACGACGTTTTAGCCAGTGTTCTTTGTAATGGTATACCCAGTCGGGCAAGTGAACATATTATTAGAAAGCAAGACTGTACTAGGAACAATTGGTTATTAATAGAGTAGGTCCTGTACGCACAGTGGAACAACAGTTTACACACCTGGCACATACCCAGTGATGCGGACTCTTCGTTGATGCATTTACAATGGATTTAGTAAAATGTTTTGTCGGTGACGAAATAAGATAATGGATGAATTGGCGTGACAGTTAACTTACAACTCTGCAGGAATTGGGATTTGATTTCTGCAGTGTCGTGATCGCTGATTTACTGATAATGTTAGAAGTTTGCACAAGTCCGAAAATTCATTTTCTTAGTCGGAAATTAGCACAGGTTCGACTATGTCGCCAGGATGACGGTATCTTTCAGAGTGACATTAATCAGGAGTTACAGTGTGCTATAAACTGGAACACTTCTTGGTTTAGTGTTTAGTGTAGAAGCGTATTTTTGCACCATGCAAAATCAATGTGATATAGTTATTCGGCACCTTTGAGAGATTACTTTGTACCTATACTTGGAGGATAACGTTTAAACACAGTTGATTGGAGCACGTATCAACTATAGCTACATCAAATGGAAATACCACACGTTGATGGAACATAAGTAAAAACATTTACCCCCTGTTGAGTAAGATGACAGAATGATGACGTCAGATGTTGCATCTATATCAATTGCTGTTATGGGAAATTTTACATTCTGTATCGATGCATGTACGTTGTAGTTGTTTATAGTGTGTATATCACAATATTACAATTAAGATACACACATACATCAGCACTGAAGGTAATAAAGTGACGTTTTCCTGTTCCAATTTAAATTTGAAGCGAAATTATTCTCCTTTCGTTTCATTCGCACTGACCCTAAGTTGTGATAGATGAACTGTTTGTGCTTCATCATGTTACATACATTGCAGCTTGTATTGTAAACGCCACTTTGCATCACAATGGAGTACGTTCAATTTGAAAGGACTTTCCAATATACAAACCTGAAAAGCATATGTAGTGCACTGCTATTTACAAAACGCTATGCTTATAAAGACGACTAAATACAATACGTCATCTCTGCTATTGTAATTACAGGCACTGAAAACAGAGATTGCAAACCATGAACCGGAAGTGACGTCATCCATTAAGCAATCTGAGGAGTTGATCGAAAACAACAAATCTCAGATGAAGGAAGATGGTGCTCAACAGCTGCAGAAGCTACGCTTCAATGTGTCGGATCTCAAAGTCCGCTTCGACGCGGTAAGTTGATGGCGATTGAGAAACAGTTTAAATACTTATTTGTGTTATATCGTTACATGAACTGATTTACTGATTTCCATAAGAGCTGTTCTCTTTCAATAGGAATAGTATACAATGTTGACAGCACTCTGCTCACGGCTCTTGATAGTTCCTTGATTACTTTTAATGTAGGAAACTAACATTATTGTACAAATAATTATCTTAACCATGAAAAGCTGCTCTTAGATTGTACATACGAGAGAGGTTAATTAATTATACATATATATATATATATATATATATATATATATATGACTTTTTAGTAGTTTCTACTGCACTGCTTTCAGAAACATAACCATGACGTGACTGTATACTATCCCTACCATACGTTTTGAAACGAAACAAAATTCGTTGACAATTTTCTTATTAAATTATGCGCTATAGAAATGTGCATTCTTCATCTCGTCCTTATCGAATGTATGTATTTTTGTGGTTCAACAGGCCTTTGGCGAGACCAGAAGTAGATGTACAAGACTGGACAAGATGGCCGATGACCTTGAGGAGTTTTACAATTCTCTCCAAGACCTCGACCAATGGCTTGACACGGCCATCGAGAAATCTCAGGACTTACAAGCATCACGTGATGACCCGGAAGTGCAACACAGAGAATACAAGGTCAGTCGATGAATAGATATAATTAAATAGGGTCTACCATGTTATCTTCAATTTAACTTTCGTCTTTATTGCCACATCAATACATGTACCTGATAAAACACAAAGTTTAGTCACTATTTGAAATTTGAAGGAACCCATAAATTGATATGTAATAGACATTGATGGAATTAGTGCTGATAATATTTTGATAATTGTTACATCTTTCTAGTATATTAATATGCTTAAGATATAT
This sequence comes from Mizuhopecten yessoensis, assembly GCF_002113885.1. Taxonomy (NCBI): domain Eukaryota; kingdom Metazoa; phylum Mollusca; class Bivalvia; order Pectinida; family Pectinidae; genus Mizuhopecten; species Mizuhopecten yessoensis. The sequence continues at coordinate 182,333 of NW_018405619.1, forward strand.
TGTGATTTTTAAATGGACAAAGCTCTTTCATATGTAATGAACGTTTCTTAATAAACAATTAATATAGTCGTGCATATATCAATAAACAATAGTCATATGCTTATTTACAATATCATTCTACACTAAGTATATCGGTGTGTGATCCGGACCATGTCAGTTATACAATGTAGATGTACAACACGGTGTCAGAAGATACGACAGAGTTAGTTCAGAAAAGAAATGTATTGTTCCTGTCACTCTTTGCTGTGAGGCCATGTTAGGTCAACCTTTGCATAGCTCCCCACTTGTCTACTGATGGTTCTTGCATCACGTGATCATACGGTCCATGGCACAGTATGACGGCAGCGAATTGTGTCTTTGTTTTGTCCATAGCAATGTGTAAAAATGAGGACAAAAAAAAATGTACTAACGCTGGTCTTCACACTTGAATAAATCTTTTATCATTTTCCATCTGGTTCTGAATATTGGCGGTCCTCCGACATACCGGACTTTTTTTTAAACAACATAGTTTTAAAAACTATCCTTATGTTTGGCAGACAGTGCTCAGGGGTAAATTCGAAGCTGTCATGATCATCTTTCTTCATGTTGTCAGGGAAACATGACAGGATATTTCTAATTCTTGGAAATGTGTAGAGAAGAGGCATGATCCCGGCAGATTGTGCTCTTTTATTTGAATATTACGAAGCAAATGTAGTAAACGACATCACTTTAAGCCTAATTCCATGTGTACTGTGTCGACATGGCCGTACCGGTACTATCATGTATTTTAAAACGAGTTTAAACATTTTAGGATTTCGTGGAGGAATTACAAGAAAAGGAAATGGAGATGATGCAAACATTTCAGATGGCTGACAGCTTTAGAGACGGCTCTCAGGTAAATATATAATTAGTTGTCAAAAAAATCAAATGAAATGTTTCTAATCAAATATTTTCATTTATGGATTTGTCGTTCAGTGTGTTTGTGACATGATATGCATTCTCCTGTATGATCAATCATGTTTTGAACCAAACGTCACGAGGTTAACAGATGGAAGTACCATAACTATTTATTCACAGTCTACTATCTAACTAACACCTGTAGACAAACTGACGATACTACACAGGATTTAAAACACAGCACATTTCCGATTTTGAAATGTGATAGCTCCGGGTGTTAGACTCGTACGCCTCAGTACAAATAACATTGATTCATTAGGTCGGGATTTTCATAAATGTTAAATTGTAAAACATACACATTCTTGGATTCAAAACATCGTCTTCAGGTACAAAGCATGATCAGGTATCATTGATTTACAATTTGGTTAAAAATGAATTTGAAAACTAACTGAATACAGCATTAAGTTGAAGAAGCTTTTAACAGCTTGGATCTTTTCTATACCCGGATGGCTACGTGCGTTTGAGGTGTGCGCAATCATTGGAAATTTGACACAGTTATCCTGGCATCAGGAAATGACACCAAAACGGAGTCATTCTGCACTCATTGATCTGGACTCCGATATACCAGGTTTTTTTGGCATTGTCAGAATTTCTTGAACTATGTGACTTCAGGTTTGTAAATTTGTAAATCCACAGAAAGTCAGTATAAGAAATGTAATTGGCAAATGATAAGATAATACGATAATCACTACAAGTTATTATAGTTTATATTGGCATGTTGATATTAAAAAACCACAAAGTGAAATAAATCATCACTTTTTTAACGTTTATGTAGGATTATTTTATTGATAGAATACTTGTCGAGCGAATAGACCTTGCACTCCATTTACAATTTGCGGAGTGCGTACATTCTCCTGTCTATTTAGCAGAAATAAATTACAATAAATTACTATGGTAAGACAATATCATCAGAACATAACTTTGAATAAACAAACTTCAGATTCCAACGTGTGCGGTTTCTGTTGACATTTCAACTACGGTCCTACATTATTGTTTACCTGGATCTGATAATGCAGAACGGTGGCGATAGGTCATTCAACAAATTTAAACCTCTGTTACAGCTATTTAATGTTTGATATTTTGCACCAATACTATCTTTTTCGTCAGTCCGATATTAAAGATAAAGCAGTGATTTACGATAGTGACATGAGCGTTAAGACAATAACACGCTTCCACGTATCTAGCTGCACTGTCTTGTTAATATTATTTATGGTTTGACGTATCAGATATGTATCTGAAATTTTGGTATTTAAACCCCTTAATCTTAAAGTCAACGCCTTAACACTTCGAACTGTACACACTATAATCCAAACATAATACTATTTATCTTGTTTTTTAAAGTAAAAAAACACATCACCTTTAAAATTTAAAAATACCAATATCAGTATTTCTGCGGAACATCTAAGGTATTTTGTGTATATATATTTGACCAAGGAAAATGAAAATGTATTCGTAAAATGTAATAAGACGATACAAAAAACTGTAAGAAATATGACTAATATTTTCTTTAACGTTCGTCAATTTGTTACTGAGTACCTGTTCACTCTTTTAATGAAAGGCTGAAGATACCATGCTATGAGCACCAACTCAATTCAATAAGATAAATGAGTAATTTTGAAATATCATACATTGCTAATTAATATTATTTAAAAGCAGGTAACACCGACATAAGTTACAGGTAAATTGGTTAAGGAAGTACATATTCTTAACAAAAATGAAAAATTACTGGTATGATATGAAAGGAAGTGCGGATCTTTAGCTCTAATATAAATCCGAACTACACAATATGTAGTGTGGCGAATATCCTTACCTCTTATACAAATCACCAGAATAATATGAAACGTAGCGTATATGCAAAATAAGGGCATGATGCGTTTTCTAAATAAAACCTTTAACACAAGATAAATGTGCAAGGTAGTGTAAACCGGTATTTTTATACAGATCACACAGTATTGTAACTTGTGTAAGATGGGGGAAGTCCTTAATGTTTTTTTGGAAAAAAATAACATATATGTCTTGGTAAATACATAATGGATTATTGGCATATTACGATTCACAAAAATTGATGTTAATACCTATTTGTATGTAATTTGACTGTGCTAAATCGTATATGCTATATTTTGTGACGATATCAAATATACCACAATGTAACTAAACACACTAACACGGCTCTGAAAATATCATCGGAAACACTTCAATGAATGTTGTAGTTCCTTTTATGTAATGCAAACCTTCGACCTAAAGTAACACTGGTACAAATTTGATCTTGACAGAAAAAAAGAGCTACTTACTATAAAATGAGTTTGTGTACAGGTAAACCAACTGTAGTTTTCTTTGGAAGCAGCTACTCATTTCACTTAAATACAGGGTTTGTATTACCAGCATACAGGGTATATTACAGTGTTGTTAACCCTCCCACAATACTTCTTTCTATATTACCCTATGAATACACCACCAAGGCGTTATACATGAATCCTTGACAAGCATATTTTGCAGCTAGCATATCTTTAAAGATATCAACTTTCGTCATTGAAATCACATGCATGTGCGTATGCATTTAACAAAAGGAAATACAGGAACTCATTTTCTTTGATAAAAGTTAAGAAATTTAGAGAAAAATCAATTTTAAAATTATAGTAAACAATGATCAAGTTTGCGATGCTTAGAGTGGTGACCGAGCCATATATCTATACCTTTATTTTTATACCTGGTATAGTCCTGCTTTATACACACAAACAATATTCGCTGAACCAACACGTGATCGTAAAATACAGCATTGTTAGCATACCAATATGGAAACATGTATTTATACAACAACAACAACAACATGCAAACAACAAAAGCCTAACATATCTATAATTATAGAATTAATCAATATTGGTTAAAAAATGTTTTATGGAATTTGTCTCAATTCATGTAAATTATAATTAAGGATTTTCCATGACATGTGAACTAACAGTGTTGGGTGTTGTTTACCTATTCAGTGCTAGGTCAGTCTTACAAAATGTGTTGGAGCCGTTCCCTGCACTGATATACGTGCGGTATAAATAGGTTCTTAATCCATTGATTGGACTGTCCTGTAAGGGTGTGGAGGATATTTTCTCTACCTGCTGTGGGATCTTCCGGCAGACGCAGCCAAACTCATGGATATAAACAATCGAGAGTGACAATGTTGTGAATGATACCTTGTAACAGACAATTCGATTGGATGTTAACTTTAAAGAAAGGTCAGGTCACTTGAAAGATGGCGGCTTGTAAATCTGACTTTGAAAGTCTGGAGAATATATTTGCGGTAAGTTCTGTACGTGAGGTATGCATTTCGATGATGTCCATGGTATATACTTTCTATATTTGGACTACAGTTTACTTGCAATATTTGATTTTTATCTCACGCATTTATATTTACCTGTTAAACTGAAGCTGTAACTATAACGCGTTGAAAGGTTTAAATCAAGTCATTTGTACATAGCTATTTTTGTGCAAGCAAATAGGTAATTGACCGTTATAAGTTGCATGAAAAAAGACATGCACCTTTAAATTTTAATTCTCCTGAACCTCGGGGTCATTGAAGTAAACAGAAATAATTCATAATGACAGTGCATGTCCCTATCCTGAACACGTTTATCCTAATCTACAGAGTATACTGTTTAGAATATGTTGGGACATACATTTATATCAAACAGTGTTGTATATGATGTTTTAAACGATGAATATATTAAACAATCTGATTGGTTGGATTCATACCAAGGACATGTTTGTGATATAGTACACTAGGAATCGCTACAGATCGGAGAGCTGCCAGTACTTTGTCGGTAAACGTGTTGCGTCATTAACGTAACTGTGGTAAACCTGACTGGCCTTTAGGACGGGGACACATCTATATTGTTGGATATTACAATTCAATCTACATAACCTATAGATGCCACAGCCGGAATGTTATCGGTATAATACAATATCTTTCTACATGTGACTAAACAAAGTTCTACGAAATATTCAAATGTTTGTGTATTGCAATTGCAATGAGCAACATGCTTGAGACAGGACAAACCGGAATCAAATTGGCTTATGAATGCCTGGCAAAGGAAATTTACATCTATTGTAAACAACATGTGAATTATATCGCATACATTAGATGTATACTGTTCAATAGGTATAGCAAGTCAACAAAGGAAACATACTATTAGAAACGGACACGGATCATTACACCTGTTGGCAGCATTCATTATGACCCTACTTACATTGGCTTCATTGTTATGGACAGGGGTCAGTTTTTTTCTGGACAACACTTGGCTGTTCTGGACAATACTTAACTGTTCTGGATCTATAATTATCTACCCAGAGTGGTATCGTTTACTACATAACTTGTATTGTACTCCGGACCCTATTATTTCCGTACCCGTTTTCACCTACTCCCAAGTATCGAGTATCACAGACCTAGCTCACTGTTATGGCGGCCGGGAGCACAATGCGCTCCGTTATAATGTGGAATTCAGTCGTATTACATCATAACGCCTCGATGAAAACGGCGTCTTTTTATCAACGTGAAATCAACTATGTCCTCAGTCAATAATTGCGGTTTTACAGCACTTTGAACATCTATGGATCTTGGGATATCTCTATGAAGAGTTATTATGTGATATATATGTTTTTGTGCATTAAATTATTATCCACTCCATTACAATACATTTGCTGAATTAACTAGAACAACAACATTGAAGTTTGTTAAAAAGAAAATTAGTAAAACTAAAGGGCGTTTCCGTCATAGTATGCTGGATGAGATTGACGTTAACAGCTACATTGATTCCAATTACACTTTTTTTTAATCATCACCTATATACGGACCTATAAAATGGAAAGTGTAAGCATGTTTTCCCTGCATTACATAACAAGGTAAAGTGTATGAGGGACGTTATTGACCTAGATATACTTTTAGGGTGGGAGAATCCGTTGGAGTTGACGAAAGTATAAACATGAACATAAATGATCGATTGTATAAACTGTGTTTGGTTTAGTTGTTTACACAGTTTGTTTATGCAGCTTGAAACTTTACGCTCTGATTGGTCACAGCTGTATAAAATACTATCCGATAGTTTCGTTAAGTTCCAATGTACCTGTTAGATAATCAACAGAGCGTTGAAATGTATACTGTCACATTTAAGTAGGCACTTGTGGGTACTACAAAGCTCAAATATTAATTTGCTATGTTTTTTCTTAAATGCATTTATTTTGAAACAATATGTCAAGATACTGACGATACTGACCTAGACAAGTTCCAGAATTTATATTAACCTATACTATTGAGATATTCTAGAGAATACAAAATATATCAGGATATCTCAGAAAGTGATATGGTAGGACAATGTGTGTTTAAGCATATTACAATCGCCAAGTGTATTAGTGGATAGAGTCCAACAGAGACGTTGATTACCTTTGTTTGGAGAACTGGTGTTCCTAATCTAGTTTACTTACTCCCCGTAATCCGTGTGTACACAACTAACAAGATTATGGCGTTACCACATACAAGGTAGGCTTATGGTACGCGGTGCCTTAACTTAACGTTGTCTTGTAACGTAGTTTGGAATGAGTCACTAGATTTAAATGTTTCAACTTATTTGCGAATATTATCTTACTTCTGTATGTAAGGTCCAGCCCTTTGGCGGGATCTTTACGAATCCCAGATAATACGATATATATATATTTATTTTCTAATATTTATTTAATCTTTTTCTAAAGTGATACTTTTGTTACGCTTATTTTTCTAATTATTCATTTTGAAAAAAACATATATCTTATTGATAATCGTTTCCAAAATGTGTTTGTACTTTTGGAATCGTTTTTATTTAAGTTACTGAGAACTAATTGCACCTATCTGAATGACACCTGTTTTAGGTTTCACTCTGTGAGCCTATGAGTTGTGATCTCCTTTCACCTGATTTTACTACCTTTGCAATTCGGTATAGGTTGAAGATCAGATGCATTCAGTTCAAGATAACGGAAAATTGAAATGTTGTCTCTCTATACAGCTTTGCCAGTTCTTGAATGAGCAATTCGGAGCTGTCAGAGCGTATTTCTATATTTTCTTGAGCTTATCTCTGTAAACATTGATCATTTATAATTATCGATTACCTCGTTTGTCTTCCTATCCGACAGTGGTAGCTATCAGGTCACGAAACGACGTAACCCCTCGTCTAATCAAGACACCGTCTACTTTCTCTTTACACGTACTTCGTATTATCATATCAGTAACACGAGTCCTTCAACATCAATCAATGGAGGATTAATCTGAAGTTCTTTGGCCTCTGTGTCGTGTGAAAGAAATACTTGCATAGTCAGGCTGTACGTTAATCGTAAACACGATGACTTGCATAGTTTTGGGATCAATGAAATATATCAAAACCATGTCTTTGGATTAAACGTACAAGGGGTTCATCTCTCCTATTGACACGAAGGCAGTCAGTTGAATTTTATAGTAGTTAATTTACAATATATTTGTAATGAACCGATATAAACTCTCAGTTAATAATGTGACAATATAGTGGACAAAACAAACCAATGACAAGATGAGACGGATATCTGAAAATATCAAGTGTTCATGATGTCATGCAGTAGGTGAATTTGCATGTTTAATACCAACATGTAAACGCACTACTAAGGCAACTACAGTACGTAAAATAGTGGCATATTTGCACGAGATGAGGATATGATTTCATATGATCATTTGATGCAGATACTATAGATATGATGTTACCGTTCATCACCATTATTCTCGCAAGAGTCTTTTTATGTTAACGGGCTTTTTGCATTAAGGCATCAAGTGTGTTTAGACCCAACAGATCTACCGATGCGATGTTTTCATACATATGTGACCATATCTTCAACTTTCTGTGAATGAGCAATACGAACCTGTCTGATGCAATGGAAAGACTAGGCGTGGTGGATTAAAGTACTTAAATATGGACTGAAGTAAAATGATCACACGTGATATAATAATTGCAACTGGCGGGATACATACAAGAGGGATTAAGTTATTAAGGATTAAACTGGCGTATAGTAGGTAAATGTATGGAGAACAGAGAGAGTGACTGACAAATTGGACAATTATGTGTAACAGCGTATGAACATTTCTTCACGGTCCCTTAGGCAGTGAAATTAAATAAATCTCGCACAGATTGGAAGGAAACACATTCAGGGAAGAGGAAATTGTACAAAAACACTCCAATCAGGTGATGCATCAAAACGTTTTGCACGAGTTCAGCCCTGATTTACCTGTCTGATATCATATTCGTTCACGTTCAGATAGTAGACTATCTAATGTAAACTGACGAGGAATTCGACAATATGTGTTGGGATATTATGATCATGTTATTTATAAACTAAACACCAAGAGGTATCAAGTGATGGACATTTGAGTTGTAAATGTGTTATTTATATATCAACTTATGTTAAAGAATAGCAAACAACTTATACTTTTTACGGGATAGGAACTTAACTTAGGAGGTACGTTTGTTGCTGTGTTAACGATGTACCAGTCGGAAGCCTACAGGAATGTTGTTGATGTTTGTAGCAATATTGAAAGGCACGTCTTGTAGACCAAGTGATTTCTCTTCGTCACTATGATGGAATGAAGATGTTGCGTCTGTATTATGTTCCAACACGTGTAGACGCTGTACTAGGTTGGACAAATCTGTGTAAACTCACCCATTATATGTGAACGAGGCTATCATGGAGTGCAAAGTGATCCAGGCGTTTGTTTGGTTGTGTCTGCAACAGTTCATTTATAGAAACTTTAATTTCTAGAATGTTACCACCTTCGATTCCCACTACGTTTTGGTCGCCTGACTATCATTCGGTACAACCCTGGATGTAATTGATTGGCTTTTTTAATCAGCTGTACATATGAAACTGCACCGTAGATTGGCTGCTTAAGTTCCTTTCGGTGAATCTCTGGATGTCTCATAACTTGCCTACTCTGGTGACTTGCTATGGCAGGAACTTACTCTGAGCGGATTATTCCGGATGATTTCGTTGACCTTGACAGTGATATAAGTGTGAAACAACACGATATTTGGGCCTCTGATGCCGAACACGTAGACTTCTGCACTCATTCACACCAAGATGCATTTATCTGGAATAACAACGTAAGTAAATGCTATAAAAACTTGAAAGGCATGTCATATTTCACTTGTATATATTTGGGCAAAGACTATATTTTGTCCCAGGGGACTAATGTTGGACCATTTGCATAATGTCGGAATTTCGTCAGTGTCCTCTGCTAAGAAGACAAAAAAACAAAACCAAAAGGGAAATAATTCTGCTGCATCAGTTGCACAGGTAATACATCATTTTCCTATTCGATCTCTTTCGAAAAACTTAGGAGCTTTCTTGTCCCTTAATACATATCTTTGTAACGGGTGTCTATTGTCTAACACACTGTATGGTATATGTAGTGATGGGCTGCTAGGTGTATTTTATTTCATACATTATAATAACATCCTACACATCCATTCAACAGATTATCACTAAGTGACCACGATCGTTTCTGTCGTTCAGTCTCAATGTAATTCATCAAGGTAATGTAGCCTATTTAGGGGATTCGTGTCTCGAAATATCCATTACATTCATTTTTAAACACATATTTAATCGTTGTCATATGCTTTTTCATATTAACTTACCTTCTGCATACACTGTACATTCAGGTTAAAATCGCCGAATAGGACAGGACAGTTCAGTGTCCCATTTGTAATTTACTGTTGAACAAAAGAAATTTTACTTGTAAATGAAACAGACAAACCAGATAAAAATGTATTGAAATATATATTGTATATTCATATTATTCACCAGGTTTAAGTTAATGTTTAAATCAAGGTATCATGTTTATCTATAATGAATACTTCCTTGACTAAACGCTTTGTATTACTATAAGGTCTGCTACATTGACCGTAATGAATAATGGTAATATAATGGATGTCAAAACGGATGTCAATTGTGATCAGCGCATGCGCCGTACAACATAGCTTTCGAATTGATATTTACAATCAAGCTTGCTGTTATCTGAGGGTTAACACTGTATGTAGATATTATACCCCTAGTTTGTCTACCCTTCTCTGCGATCGATTTCCGATCCTCATTCCTGAACACACAAGGGCATTAACTGATAAAGACCAGTTCTGTGAATTTTTACTCGATGTGTATTTTTGGACGTTAACACAAAGTGTATAGAATATTGCCTTGCTGTTCGATATACCTTGACGGCGAACGAGTCTCGGTTTTGTTGCCATATTTTATTGACAACCATTTACTGTGTATTGTCAGCTGTGTAGGCCAAGTGTACTTCATAACCTATACCGTGTAACATGGTTATACGACCTGCAATATGTGTTAATTGTTCTATAGATGGATTAAACTAAACCCGCTGGACATTATTACCTGGATTTAATCGATATATGTTAATATTAAAGTGGATAATCTCTCATCACTTTTTACGATATTGTCGCTATGGTGTCTGCAACCTGGGACGTTACACTCGGCTAGGTCGCGTTGAACCATTACATTCGCGTGGATTTCAAATGTGAACAGGGATTGACTTGTAATGGCAGATGTTGTTGTATTTGAGGACCGCAATGTCACAGTACTGTGTTACCTGTAAAGATGAGAATGTCTGTCTGGAGCACGGACGCTGGATGGGCGTGGACCTCTCAACAAGTCCGGTCACTCTCTGTACTCGAAAACACCTGGACGCCTTCGATAACATTCTTGATGTAAGACAAAGACTTCTGTGGATCCGTATGATAAGCTCGATCTTTATTATTATTTTATATTCTTGATGTTTGAGTTGTGTTTACGTCTATCTCTAAGTATGTCCCATTTGTTTGCTTACAGCACACAACAGTCTGCATTTTGAAATAATTCAAAGGCAGGTATTTGGTATAGTAGGAAATGTGTGGATGGTTTGATTCCAGATTTACCTACTTGTAGCAACGAAGATCGATGTTTGGGAAAAAAGCGATGTAACACTTTTGCTTGTCAAATATAGTCTGTGGTTTGTTTATTTGAAATGACAGGTTAAGTTCTTCATTTTGTACCAGATACTGATTGTTCGATTTTAAAGTGATTGTGGGGTTAACAATGCCATGTTTCAAGTTGTCTATGCTTGCTTCAGGTAGTGTACAAGTTTGTCATAATGACTGCTTCCATTTAAATGTGCGTAAACTATGCTGACGACGATTTCTATTATGCATTCCCTATAAAAAACATATCTGTTTTTCACAAGGTAATACACAAGTTAATCTTTTTGAAGATTTAAATACATCTTTTATGCCGAAAATCAGTACAATTTCAACGACTTTTTGTTAGTGATATGCATTTCCATTGCTGATATGTTATGTATAGATACTGAGCATAAACAACCATATCCACTACACTATACCAAGGTGATGTGGTTTCTGCCCTCCCCTGTCAATTAATATCCTAAAACCCCATAATTGGAAACCCCAGTTTGTTTCTTTAAAGTGTTTTGTTGACACTTCGGTAATTACTTCTTGGTGTTTTTCTATAAGTGTCCTCTAAACGTAAACAAAAAAATAATTTGAAATTCCACAACCTTTTTAAGTCACTTCGATTTTCTTAAAAGGTTTTTATTATGTATACACCTGTAAATTAATAAAATATCGTTATATTAAGCTGACGTTATCTCTATATTGTTACCTAAAAGCAAACATTTTACAAATTTTAATTAAGTGAAATATGCAAGCATTTTTTATCTGTATTATTATAGATATGTGTACTAGTGTATGGATACCCTTTGACGTCAAACAGTTACAAATCAGGGCAATATCACTCGCTGTAGTGGCTATGTAGGCATCGGCAATGAAGTAGACGAGTGTTCGTAAATGGGATTTTACTGTTATCGCTGACATCATCTGTAGAATTACGTTAATGTACATCTCCATGCTTTAGATATGTACACCACAGTGGCACGGTTATGAACATCACTATATAATGATAATAGGTAGAGAGTTACTTCACATTCTGTACTTCACCTTACAGGGGTTATATACGATAACATGTATTAGTTATTGTACCGTCAAGTACATGTTGTGTGACATCCTGCTGAAGTCATATACGGCACAATAATATGTGCCAATAATGAGCTTTTTTAATTGATTATGTTGATATATGGACATGGGAAAGCGATAATAACCGAGATGAAATCGAGGTCAAGTCAATTTTCAGGCTCATATAACACATATTCACCAAAAATAAAAGTCCATCATTTTTATAATAGATATAAAATTATTACGTTTATATCATTTATCAAGCCGGAGCATAGGCAAATCGTCACGAAAAAAGTGATGCATTTGGCAGAGAATATTGGAACGTTACAGTTGAAGTGACGTCACGAAGTGAAAATTGACATTATGTTTCTAAAAATAGTTATTTCGAATCAATATAAGAAATTTCTGACCTCGATGTTAATTTAATGTTCTTCATAATGCTATCGTAATGAAAATGACCAAGCTGCCAACATGTATACAACTATGCTGTAATATTGTAGATTGTATATATCACCATGTTAAATTGATGTAAATCATTAAGATGCACCACGATACACCACGTCGTGGTAATATTCGTCACTATGGTATTATAATGCTTTGTGAATAGACTTCCTATTTTGCATAGCTATCCGTGCAACTACCGATTAATTGTAAAATTATGCAAAAGCGTGATTTATATATTTTTCGTCAGTGTTTTTCATATTCCATAGCAATTTACGAAACAGAATATTTCTCATTTAAACAGTGACATATTCTAGATAGAGTCATTATTCTTCTTTTTCATGTCATGTGACTTGGTGACCGTCAATTTTTGCCGTGCATTTTTTACATGAAATGTAACGTTTCTCGATTTAAATAGGAGTTTTTGACATTTCTACTTATTTGGTACATTAAGAACGAAATACATGGTTGACTATCTGATCGCATGTAAGCAAACAGTGATTTTACTACATACATACAAACATGCAAAAACCATTAAACGTTTTTAACGATATCGACTAACCTGACTAATTAATACACCTCACATGATAAATGTTAATCATTGATCACTTTAAGTGTTTGTTACAGTTTCATACGTTTTTGCATTAAAATGGGTTTGTAATATAGACAAGAATTTTTAAGGGGAGGGGATATGGCATAAATGGTAACGTCATTCATTATTAAATGGGTTCAAAAAAAGATATCTTCATCGAGCTCAAACTGTCTCGCACTAGTAGAAAACATAGGATTTTACGTTTCTGACTACTTTATCATATGGCCAAGCTAATATAAGATCATCAGTATGCTTGTACACATCGTATGCCGTCTCCTTTGTGTCGCCTTGTACATCCTAGAGATGGTAATGGGCAATGTGATGCCAGAATAGTGTATTGTATCTTATTGTAAAGAATGCATATTGATCTGGATGTAGGTAACGGCCTATACAATATATATATGCATTATTCACTCATATTATACCTGTTCTAGACAGTTTTGTGAAAACTTGTTTGATTAACATTTGTGTATCTGTATTGTACTTTATTATCTGGGTGTTTTTTCTCATTATCATACATGCACATGTTAAATACACTTTAATGGATTAAACGGGAGTGTATCGATCTCGGTTTAAATTCTAGTGCTGTTCACAGTTTAACCATCGCATACATATACTTATATAACCATAGAAAAAATAGGATTTAACGACCGACTAAAACACTAGATGCTTTCACCCTTGACATGGCGCTTCGGTTTATAATAGAACCATATAGGTGCGATGTACAACATACATCGGGCAGTTATTTATACTTTTAGTTTACAGTCAGTAACATGGAGAGTAGAATGGAGAAGGGGTATTTCCCACCGACTTATTTTTATTGATATACTGTTCAGTTCTCGATACGTATACACGTTTGGTGTTGGAGTACATTTCAGTGCTGTATACACTGTTTACTCAGTCAATACTAACCTGTACATCAAAGCCTAAACGACTTGTACTTGAAAGTGTGTACTAGCGTGGAACTTCCCCTGTAGGCTGACACGATCTACATAACGACACCATAGTATTGTCACACACTCCCACTAATAGCCCCATGTGTCAGGACTTATTACGCCCGAGAGTAGGTGTCAACGGAGGCCATGCTGACGTCTTTTTAGGCGGTGTCCCTAAAACTGGAGACATTGCATTACTCTGAGAAGAGCTGTATACAGAGACAGTTTGATACCCAGTACTTCTCAATCCTTATTACGAGATCTATGGTGTACATAAATCGCATTATTGTTTCATTTATCTCAACGTGGAATTAAAACTTTAAATTCAAATGCATACAGAAACGAAAGTGTATGGATAATATATGTGCCACATAACATAGAACGAAAAGTGTCTGGACTAATAAAGTTCGTTATATACTCTAAAGACAGTGTCGGCCCTAACGGATAGAATTGATGTTTGAAATGATCTGTCCCATAATATTCAAATGTGAAATACAGTAGGCAGAATATATTGATGATTAAGCTAGTTCATCTTGACTAATACTAATATGAGCATGTTTGCTGTACTCATTCAGGAGTCATTGTTTTAATGGTGTATAGTAATGTCTCAACGTACACGTGACTTGCAGTACAATATAAGATAAAGCGGTTGTCTCCTATGAAAATCGTTATTGAAAAGCAGATGACCATTAATCAAATCATTTCATGGGATTCTGTAAATATGCTGTGCACCTTTTCTCTTTACTGACACCCACATGTGGAACGGAACACGAGGAGAGGTATCAAGTTATTGAAAAACCTCCATATCATAATTTCGATGTTAACGTTAAATTGTTCCCTTTTCAGGATTTCGAAAGGGAAGCTGAAACATACAGACAGAAAATCAATGTGCTACCACCAATCAGTGAGGAGGCTGACAATGACGTCATCGATGACGAAATCGAGGCTCTCGAAGCGAAGTACAAGGATATTTCCAGAGATTGCACCAAACAGCTAGATAAATTATCTGCAATAATGAAAATGAAGAAAACGTTTGATGATCTGAACGATAAACTAAATGGGATGTATCCTGGCATTGAGAATAAGTTACGTGGTGTAAATGAGGAGGAATTTGGAAGAGTTCCAGAAAGAGATACAAAAGACTTGTATACGTTAAAAGACCTTAAAGCCGAACTCATTGGCCAGGAACGTCGACTAAAAGACATCACCCAAATGGGTGATAAGTTGTGTAAAAGTTTGAATGATATGAACATGAAGAAAAAGTCGGACGAAGTGCAAAAGTCAGTGCAGGATCACAAACAGATTCATGAGGTGTTACAAAAGGAAATTGCTGGCAAGGAGGAGCAGCTGGATGCTGCAGTGTCTCAACAACAGAATGTTCTAAACCGCCTAGACGGCCTTTATGATTGGATGACAGAGTCCGAGAATATCCTCAATGAGAAAAAACAGATCAGTCTTGAAAAAGACCGCATGGCGCAGCAACTCAAAGAACAAAGACTTATGAATGCAGAAATTGAAAGCAATAAGGCATTATTAGAAAGACTTTCTGCTGAAGCAGGCGATATGTCAAATGGAGATGATGCTCAGAAGACAGTGTTTGATCTTTCGGAAAGGTAAGATATAGATAGTGTTATATGGTTGTTATTTCAAACTAGCTGTAATGTATAAAGGATCAGAGGAATCCTCTTTTCTTTGTTTTGATAGATTAGTTGAAAAACATTTTCAATTTCTACCGGTTGTATTTTCAATGTTATATGGCATGACCTGGAAGCTGTTGATTTTAGTTTAAATGTCAGAAATTAATAGTGCTTTATAACTATCTAATCATACACATATTTATCATGTTCTTCAACAGAATCATGGACGTAGATGAGAAGGCAGAACACTTTACACATGAACTTGAGGATGTTGTTGGCATGGTCAATGACCTCGAGGCTGACATTGGTCAGATGGACGGATGGTTGACTGATTCTGTTGCATCACTTAAATCCAGAAATAGGGGCACGAGTCAGAAAGCGACTAAAGCGCGCGTGGATGAACTGTATCAGGAAAAACGGGAAAGAGAAATTGACATGGAAAATCTGAGGGCAGCCGCTAAGCGAGTGATGGATGACGAACGGGTTTGTGACCAGTTTGCCCTCAAAGAGTGTCTTGGAGAGGTAGAGGGCAAGTGGCACGAACTCACCGAGCACCTCGTACAGCAAGTGTCGCTAGAGGTACATTATAACTGGGAACGACCATTGTATGAAATGCACATAAGATTACAATATGTATCAATGCAATTACAGGAAGACATGATATACAATGTGGATAAATGTGCCTACTCCGATTCTTTCGTTTGCAATTTTGTATTGAATGAAATGGCTTGCATTAATTTAATTTATAAAAGATTTCTAGTTGTGTTTCATTCTTTTCGTTGTAGCTGTGTTATCATTTGAATAGTAAGGTGTTTTTTAAACAGAGGTCTCATACTAGGATTACACATTTTAGAAACTTTGAAAAACTTTCTGCAATGGATAAGTTGCACTATATAAATTGTTATCCTGCCAAATTCCCTCGCAAAGTTCAACACATAAAACACATATGAAAGGCACATCTCTTTTATGCTAGGTATGATGAATTGAAATGATATAGACAGAGGAATCATGATGTGTTCCGGGATTGTTTTAGTGTCTTCTTCGTTATTCTCGGGTTTTTATGTTGACGATAGTTGATTTAGTCATTATGTGTTGACGAGAGAGTGTCATTGTTTTCTATTTACATTTAAGGCGTTGACAGAAATAGACGGCATGTTGAAATACCTAGACAAGGCTGAAAATGAAATCAACACAGCGGAACCGATCAGCATAGAACCAGACACGCTCACTGTGCAGTTGAAAGACCATCTCGTGAGTAGAATAATGCATGTATATATATTCTATATTGAACAGAAGGAAAATTAACCTGCAGTGAAAATGCGTTCAGTATTCTTTTCTTTTGTCGTGACAGCTTTGATGTTCATAATTGATATATTGTTCAGGTTGCGTGCTTGTGTTGCTGGTTGAAGTATGCATTTATGGATATTAAAAAGTGTTTTTTCAGAATGTATTCCAATAACCTAATCAATACACTATGTTTTAATGGACAGCAACTTCAACATTGATGTTAACATTTAATGAACACAATCATTGAAATATGAAATCGTGTATTTATTTTGTCATACGGACATGTGATTTATATATTTTTTACATTGTAAGCTGTCAATACAACAAGTATGAGTTGGTTGGTAAATTAATTTTACATGTAATTAATTTTCATCTAACTGAAAGAGGTATTTGTTAAGATGTTACACTTGACTTATTTTACATATGCTTTTGTTGGTCCAAATATTAGCGCGAGTAGGTCTTAATGTATGACCAGAGAACCCTGTGGAACCCCACGTGGTCGGGCAGGTGACCCAACATTTTGATTTGAACATATTATATTTGCAAAAAAATACAAAAGGGATTAGACACAAGTTATAAAACTTAAAGTTCGCCTTCTCCCTTAAAGCAATAATGATGAAATATGCATATGGCTGCACAGTAGAAAATATTGATGACTGTAAATTTAGATGATTCAAAGGAAACATGAATAAGATAAAATGTACAATATACAAATCTTATAGATTATTTTTGCATTGAATGTACCCTTACATGTCTTAGTATCCTGTATATAATATAAGCATACGCCGTAACATTACTATAAACAATCTATAGTTTTTATTTTCATATTGAAACATCTGTCAATGATGCATATCATATAGTCACTAAAACAATATAAAATTTAATAATTTAAAATTAGCTTTGAAATCAACCTACATGTTTCAACACCGTAGCAGCGTGATGACGCAGCAGACCGCATCAAACAATGGTCACATCCTTGAAGCTTTCTGTTAAATGCACCGCACCATAAAATCCAACATCTTTTCATGGGGATCGGGTATTCGAACCTTGGCCGTCTTCGTAAAAGAAGAGAGCGCTTTTCACTGGCCACTCGACCACTTTTTGATAAGGGCTGTTCACATTTAACATCTAACTATTACCCGCTAAACACCACAATATTTACATATTTTATTTAATATTACATAATAGTCCTACATCATATTATACTTAAATTTTGTTTTAATTTTAGTCCTTTAACGACGACTTGAATCAAAAACGTAATGCAGTGAAGGACATTATCAACAAATGCAATAGAATGCTTCGTGAAACGACAAACTCACAAACGGATGAAATAAAAACAAGGTTAGATAGTATTCGTACTCAGGCCGACATCGTGTGTCAGCTGAGTGCTGAAAGGCTGCATCAGTTGGAAGCGGCCCTACCATTGGCTACACACTTCAGCGAGAACCAAACAGAAATCCAAGGGTGGTTGGACGAAATGGAGGCTGATATCAAATCGCAGGGGACGCCGGGAGAAAACCTGGAACAAGTGCGAAAGCAACTGGATACTCTCAAGGTATATCGTATTAAAGATGTAGAATCACAGAGATGCTAATATGATAAGAATAATAATAAGATTTATGCTATAATTCCATACAATTAAATGTATCCTTATAGTATGCGACTTTTGTGTTCATTGCGTACTGGATGCATTGCAAAGCTTTTTTTATGAGGGGTTTAAAAATATGTTAGTGCTGTTTATCTGTATTACTCCCATGTCCCACCCCCACCCCCAAAATAAATATTTTCATTATTATCATTATTATTTGATATGCCATTTTGCAACAATCTTGTTCAGGGGATGGGAGAAGAGAGGGTTAATTCAATGCTAATTAACCCTAGCAATCAAAACCATTTCATGTATATCTAAATGTGTATATGTATATTTGTTTATACACTATTTCTGAGGAACCTAAACATAACGCACAGTTGCCAATTGTATCTACTCTATTGTACCTTGAAATCAGCTTCGTCTGTTCTTTATCCTAACAGAGTTCCCTACAGAAGGTGGATGACCACAAACCCTTCATTGATGATCTGAACGACACTGGCCTGGAGCTGATGGAGTTATGTGGGGACGATGATGCTGGGGAGATTCAGAATAAGCTAATCGGCTATAATGGACGTTATGAGAAGCTAAAGGGATTATCGAAAGAGAAGGAGCAGGAACTGACCAAGTCTCGTACTCTCATGACCCAGGATGTGTCTGACTCACTAGACAATCTCCTGGACGATTTGTCGAACCTCAACAGAAATATCAGTACCGCTAATCCTATACCCGCCAACCCAGACAAACTCAAAGATGAACTGAAGGAAAACCAGGTATGATAATCGTCAATTACAATTAGCCATAATATGTTAGTTACGATCAGATGAATGAAATATTTAAAAAAAAAAAAATATCATACAGAACTGAATTCATTATAGCATTATTAAGGGGTTATAATTGATGTTTGATAACATCCTAAACAAGAAAGGCCGAAGATGGCAGTGGTATGTTGTCAGTCTTTAGACATAAAACCGACATCATATGGTCATTTTATATATCATATTATATATACAAATGTATGTCATAAATGATATATTACACTCGATCAAGAACGGAGACAATTTCGTCACAAAGGCCTATGGTTCAGGTGTTATAAAAACATAAAATGTAACTACTTAAGTAGGTACATCGGATGATACCTCCTTTTTCAAATTGTGACCACATACCAAAAATACTATTCTATCATTAAAAAAATAAAAGCAGTTTAAATATGAATAATCGTTATCATACGTTTGTGAACAGGTGTTGATGACCGACCTTGAGCGCCTCAAACCTTCACTTGTCAGTGTGGAGGAGTCTGTCAAGAGGATGCTTGCACAGGGCATGGACGATCAAGCGGATGGTTAGTAAATTATTTTGCAGTCACACGATGTTTTTCGCGTACAACGTTATATTTCAAAATCGTTTTATCTTATACTATCAAAAGACACCTATTTTGAAAACTATCATAAATTGAACTGAAAGAATGATGAACGCGATGAGTGAAGAATTGAGTATGATATTAGTACAGCTGTTTCCAACGATGTGGTTTATTTTGTTCATTTATTGATGCTGTGGTATATTTTCTTCCTAAACTACATTTTTTAATAATGATAACAATATTCATTTTGGCATTGTAGGTGATGATCTCAAACAAAAGGTGACAGAGATAGCTACTCTGAACAACCAGATCAGGGATGGCTCTCTAAAACGAGATAGGGCACTTATGGAAGCCTCTCAAGTAGCGGACCGTTTCTTTGACGTGTGTGCGGATACAATGTCTAACCTACGAGACCTTAAGGATAACCTGTTGTCACAGGAGCCCCCTGGTATCGATCCAGCTACAGTGAAAGAACAACAAAAGGAATTAAAGGTTGGCATATATATTGTGAACGATATTCACAGTGTTCCTAGAGCAATGGATAGCGGTATACCACAGTGCAGGAGTAGAACAGTCAATATGTTTGGTACCACAATGATGTATTATAAATGTTACAGGTATAATAGATTTTAAGTATATGTACTCTTTTATATAGACCACAACAAATAAAATCGATCCCAGATTAATAATTTAGCAATCATATATAGAGTGCATAGGAAAGTTGAACAAGGGTCTATCTACTGTATTTCATGTGCATAGAATACAATTGATACAGGAATATATAGACTTACTAATAATGCGCTATATTAGTAATGAATATGAATGGATGCTACATGCATTACAGGAGGCCTTATCGGCATTCTTTACTTTGCCATTCCGAAGTTAACGTGATACTTTGACAACCAATTTATGTATTGCATTATCAATATATCGTTTCATCCCTGTGCAGGACCTCCGTAAGGAGTTAGGAAAGTCCCGACTGTCCCTTGAGGAGTGTCGAGAGTCCGGAGAAAAATTAAGCGGTCTTTGTGGGGATCCGGGACTCGTTGAGATCCGGAAACAGCTTGAGGACATACACAACATCGCTGACGATGTTCACGATATAGCGCGTGACCGTGAAGACGACCTTAAGAGCGCCCTCACTCACGCAGACAAATTCCAAAACCTTCTTGACGTGAGTTGTAGTTGTGGTTAGATTGCTGCACAAAAGTATTTTTTCAATGACATTTCAGAAAATAGAATGTAGTGGGGAAAAGGTATAACTTTGACACGATATCTGCACGATCTGTAGCCTTACAATAACATATGTCTGTTAGAAACTGAACATAAATCTGTTTCCAAATTACAATAGAGCAGAACATTGACGTTGTAATGTGTTGGCACATATATATAAACCATTAAACCATCAATATAATTTAAACCATGGAAAATACTATAATATCTTCAATGGTTTGATTTGATGAGTTAATAGTCGAGCCTCCTTAACCCAGTCACAATTGCCCTTGTTCTTCCACAAGAAGGAATAAACATCAAATTGATGGAGCCCCCGTACGACAAAAAAGAAGAAGACGTCCGTTTTGGGGACTGAGTTTACATGTTTAATTTGAAATTATCTTACCATTGTACTATTCAGTCAGGAACGCTGTGAGCAAACGTAACTGGGTTACATTGTAGCTCCACATTATTAGTGTTAAGAAGTTTTTTTTATAGTGAAGTTTAACAGGCTGTATAATCTTACCTTCAGGATTACTAACCACACTTGCCCTGTAGAATGGTCACAGTTGTCTCCCCTTGTAACAGCCCCTAACATTTTCTTACAGTCCGTTACGGCATGGCTTCCGATGTCAGAACATCAGCTTGACTCTCTGAAGCCTGTCTCATCTCAACCTGAGATTGTCAAACAACAGATCGATGAACTCAAGGTATGTCGGTCTTATTTTTATATATATTCTTTGGTTTTTTTTATACATTTTTTATAAAGTTTTAAACGTTTATCCAGTGTACAATTACATGTGAAGTAGTATCACCGTTCTATAAATATTTTCCTTTGTAAAGATGAAATCATATTTATGTCAAGTCATTTTGTTAACTTTTCCATGTATCCTATTTTACCTTTTCACCACACAAAAAAAAACACGCTTTTTTATAAAAGTATTGTGTATTCCGATGTCTCATTGTCTGTTAATGGATACATATCTATGCATTACTATTCTGAACAAAAATTAATAGAAGTCTGTCTTAAAAGTTGCCTGTTCATGTGTGTAACAATATACAACATGACATCTTATTTTTCTATTACTAATATAATGGAATGGAACAAATTCACGTAAACAAATAATTTGATTGGGGAATCATTTTATTTACCTTGATTGATTCGTAATTATGTGTGGCATGACAATCCAATACTAGCTATTGGCTAAGCTTTACGATACGAAGTACATGATGTACTAGTATAAAATTAGTTATTGATACACAGTTTATAATTCACGAAGTGCTGTTTCGAATGTGGAAAAATGAAAAATGTTCACTGTTGAATCTGTCATTTCGGGATTCCTATAGCTGTGAAAATTACCTGGTTTGAATTATTCGTTCCGTTGATGAATTCAAAATAATGCAAACATTTCGGAAATATTACTTCTGTGAATATAACGGTGTATAAGGATTCAATTGTTGTTTCCTCACAAGAACTGTTCCTTGAATACTCTTATAAATGCCTTAAATCAGTGTGATATATAGTTATTGGTGGAATTCCAGGTTTTTGCTGGCTTTTATGATACACATTGGGTTAGTATGTGTAGTTCGTTTTTTTCAGTTTTGTCACTTTTTCATTCTTCTTCTTTTCATTGACAAATATTGAATATGAGAAAGCATCAATGAATGGAACCGAATATTATATATACATATATGTAATAATCGTTTCCATTGGCCCATACGTTAGTTAAATAATAAAATATATGTTATTGTAACTGATAGAACGGTCACAAAATATCTATGCATGCTAGAATAGCCGTTTTAGATATGTCTTATTAATAAAGATTCAAAATTTTACTTATAGGAAATTGTAAGTATCAAAATGATTTTTGTAGAGTGGAAACTTTTAAAGGCTTTAATTAAATCAAAGCTTTGATATTCTTTCATAACCCTGTGAGGCGGTAGAAGTACTCCCTAACATTGCCTAATTTTGGTAGTAAAATGGGTCTTACAATTTTTACGAGCTTTTGTTTGATAGTGTTTCTCTATTCAGTCGCCATTATAATACTATTCAACTATCTGTTTGATTTTATGTGTGATTTCCTGTCATAACATATTTTTTTATCAATACTGTTTAAACGATGGATCTATTCGGCATTTTCTTTGGCTTATTATTCTTGTAACTTGTAAAACAGATAACAGTGTTGCTTTTTTTGCCGTGGCAGTCATGATACTTTTTCATTATTTCTAAGAGTTTTTGATATGTAATGTTTTCAATAATTTTAACATGTTTTGTACACGTTTGTTGTTGTGTTTAATGTCACAAATATTTGAGCTTACTAGCATACTCCGTCTTTGCGTATTGCAGAGGTATCTTCTCTTGAGAGCAGGTATTGCTTGTTACGTCATTGGTTTGTGTGAGAAAATTACGTCGCTTTCTCAAAAAATGATGACGTTCCTCTCCCAAACAAATGAGGTAACAATCAATACCTGCTCTCAAGAGAAGATAACTCTGCAATACGCAAAGACGGAATAAGTTGATGTTTGTCCTTATCATAAACCTACTTCGAATAATTGGCATGCCTTGTTCAATTAATTGCATTGTAATTAGTTCTTTCAGTTCCTAAACCTTAAACCGCCTTAGGTTATAGATCTGCACAGATAGAGTTAGTAGACTTTTGCATGACCCCTCCCTTTGAGAATTTGAACCTAAATGCATGATTCGAACTTATAGTATTTCGTTAAAGACCAGATATTACAAAAGTTATGCATATATCAGAAACATCGCTATAACGAGATTTCAAACCTCGTTATAACGAATTCAGAACCTTGATATAACGAATTCAAAACTTCTTTGTGTGAGACTCAAATCATCTCAGACTGAAATTTAAGACCTATTCTGCTAAAAGCATTGTCATTATTTGACATCGTCATTACTAAATACGTTTACATACACTAGTTTAAAGGTCTATATTTAAAGTTGTACTCCTTTGTTGGTCTCGTTAAACATTAGCAACTATGTTATTTTCATTATCAAAAAAAAACGGTTATAACAAGGTTCGACAAAATAATGTTAGCACAATCCGCCAGATAGCAGACCTATTTATTGTATGAACAGACAGGAAGCTGTAAGAAGAAAGTAGTGTTTTATAGTATTTAGCTCAGAAAAAAAAAATCGGATACAGTCAAATACGCATTTCGTCTCTATCTTATATTGAATAATAAAGGCTTTGCAGATTTTCTCATTATTTTCTGCTTATCTCTCTCTTTCGCAATGAAGCTTTAATTCTACCATAAAGCTCATGGAAGTTTGTAATTAATTTCTTCCTTTCTCCTGTTTATTATTACTACTGCAAAATAAGAAAAATTATATTATTATTTCCCAAGCTTCATCCAACTTATTTATATCAAACATATTTCGCTATACCATGGTTCTCTTTTAATTTGTAGAGTTGATTCTATTGATGTAAATGTATCGTTTAATGAATATCAATCTGCCTGCTCACAGAGTGCGAAATCCCAAATTCATCCGCATGTGGTTGACATGCAGCAGTTGAATCAAGAGTTATCTACCCTGAAGGACATGTCACCGATAGCAGCAGAGTCTCTACATAGACCAGTAGATGATGTAAATGGTCGATGGAACGCGGTTCTTAAAACGATATCGGATAGAGAGGTATAAACATTTATCGTCCGTCTTAAAAGACATTTGCAGAATATTACAGCATTTGAAAATGAAATTATCGATTAAAGAAAAAAAAATGCTTGAATTATTTTTACATGTATGTATGTCTATAAATGAGTTGTTGATAATAAAATTTCATTGAAAACACTACACAATTGAGTCCATATGAACATGTTAGTTTGCAATTGCCTTAACTTCACTGTGATATTTAATGTAATGATTATCTATTTTATTGATCTTCATGATCCGTTTAATTACATTTTATACTATAACAGCCTTTGGAATGTTGAGGAAAAATTCAAATTTCAGGCGAAGTTGAAAGCTATGCAGTTGAAGTTAGGAGAAATAGAGGAAGGCATGGATGAAGCTATCGACTGTCTCACGCATGTTCATGAAGACCTGGCTACCTTTGATGATGTTTCAGGCGATCCGAAATGTCTTGAGACACACATGAAAAAATTACAGGTAGATTGAATAAATTAAATGATAAAAACTGAATGGAGGATGTAAAATATAATTGGAAGATACATGTGTTCTTAATAATATAAACTGAAGTGGAAATGATGAAAAATAATTATAAGATTAGTGTGTATTCCTGAACTGCTTTCGGAGGCTCTGTAGTTTAGTGGTAGGACGCCGGGCACGTGACCCAAGGGTTGCGGGTTCGAGTCACGTCACGGCACTGTGTTGTATCGTTGAACAAGATACTTTTCTCCGCTTGTTCCAGTCTACTAGGCTGTAAATGAGTACGTTGTTGAGCAGTGCTTGAATTGTTGAATGCTAGCTGTGAGCGCCTAAATGGTAGCACCGGCTGTATGCTCCCCAGAGAGTTGAGAAAGCTATTGGCTGGTTGCAAAGGTCCAATTCCATGGATAATAATTTGTGAACCGCTTTGAGACGACTTACTAACTATGTTTTGATAAAGCGGTATATAAGAACCTCGTATTATTATTATCATTATTGCTGATTTCGTCATTGGCCATGTGGTTCAAATATCGTTTATTTCAATCAATATTTAACATTCTTATAAGTGCAAAAACTGTTATTTCATTTTTTTTTTTATTTTAATACATTTTATCTGAAAAAGTGGAAAAACACTTTAGATATCTTTTGGGTTTTTTCTTCTCAAACTACTCCTTCATAACGTTGGTGTCATAATAGCCATTCGTCTTATCTCCTTAGTTACTGTGAGGATGTAAAATAACAAGTGCATATATGTAACTTTATTCCAAAAATTGAATTATCTTTCTTTTTGACGTTTTACTTTAGGAAATACAATCATGTAATTTAAAATACTCCTGCTCTTAACACAGTTACAACTTAGTGACTTGAAAGCCCAGGAGACCAACTGCAAAAACCTAAGTAATGCTGTAACCAAGTTACTATCACAAGAATCAGAGGACAGCCCAGCATTAAAGGAGAAACGTGACGTCATGAATGACCTCATGAGAGCCGCGCAGGCAAACGGCAAAGACAAAGAAGCAAAGCTCCAAGAGCGTCTCAGACAAGTAAGCGTACAACTAGTGTACCAATTTTATAACGTTTCATTTGGAAATGTCGTTTTAGTTTAAATTAAAGATGTTGCTTTGAAAACGTGTTAGTCATGTTTAGAATTAAATAAACTTAGTGGAAGATATTGATAAGGATGCTTATGGACTTTATTAGTTTGTCTGGATTTTTATTTGGAATTAAATATATGTAATATATTTATATATATATATGTAGCTGCCAAACGATTTGTATGGCAGAACCTAGAATTGACATTTCTTACAATAATCTGATGCTGTACTTAAATAACTACTTGCACACAGGTAAAGAAATACCTTGGGGATGTCGACGATCTCCTCCAATGGGTTAACGACCTTAGAATGGAACTCAAATCGGTGTCTCCGTTTGGTGCACTTCCGGAGACATCGAAGACTCAATATGATGCTTATTTGGTAAGAACAGTATACTTTTTATAAATGCGAGCGAAACACGTTTACTGGTGTTCTCCTGTAGTAAGGCTCGTGATTGAACAGGAATGGAAAACTGCATGAAACATTGATATATGCTTTATGAACTTAAATGTTGTTAAAATTCTTGGTTAGCTGCATACAAAGCGACCAATATATGATTATACCTGATACATTTTAGAACAAATATATATTGTATATCATATTACGTGAATTACGTCTTTCTCAGATAATATCAGAAACTTCTGTTGGAGGTCGTCTATTGTTTATATTCATATATACAATCATGTATGTAATTGTAATTGGTTCTCTAAGCGTTTATTACACTGCCTTTTTCTTCATATTTGTTAAATATTGTATTCAAAAGAACAAAAGTTATTTTCGAACGATATACTGAAAGGATGTGTAGTGTAAATGACCAATTGACTATCAGGCGTGAAACAGTTGTGATATTAATATATGATGAATACTGTTGATGAAGAGCAAAGTATTTGTTTTTCCAATGAGTCGCAATACATGATAGTCACTGCTTCTGTTTTAGGCCCGTTACGAAGCGTTCAATGACAAAGATGAAATGAGCCAGGCGCTGATCGCCAAGGGACAGAAGATGAGCGAGAAGTGTGATCCTGATGATGTGACACAAATCTGTGACCGTCTGAGGAAGCTCAAGGACAGATGGAATGATACTAAAGACCGTGCACAAAAACGAAAGGTAAAGCTTCGTAATATAGCCTTGAGTCCCACATGAACAACAGGCACCAACACAAGTATCAAACGTGGTGCGCAGAACTGATCATTCAGTGATTAATCTAAAAATCTGGTCGAAAAATGAAAGATTGTCCACAACCATTTGGTAATAATATGACATAGATGTCATATAGTGACGTGAATTTAACATGTCACTAACTTGTGTATTAGAAAACAATGTACACGTTATAATCTTAAATCGTGAAGAAGTGGTTTACTGGTGAATTTTCTTTTCTGATAACTCTTAAATCGAAATAAAAATACAAAATAACACAAATAGTAATTAATTAATTGAATGCATTATTTGCTTTAGGAGAAATTGTCTGAACATCTGGAAAACGTAGATGAGTTCCATGGCACTCTAAAAACGTTTACTGATTGGCTGAACAACGCAGAAATTGCCATGCGTAACTTTAAATACCCAAGCAAGCTAGTAGACAGAGTCACGGTACAGCTCGAGGAACATAATGTAAGTAAAAAGGATGATACATATGTTTACCATCAGATACTAGGATATGACGGTGAAAAAATCCGGAAAATATATATCAAGGTCATGCACGAATATGTCTCTGATTTTCCAAGTCCTGTTTATTGTGTACTTGGTAATCCGGAATTGTATTGCGTAATGTTACAGGATGTGTACGTGCCTTCAAACTTTAAACAAATGAATGAGCTATTTGGATAAACTAGTTGGTTAATGAATGTTTGTAATATAATTAAAGTAGATATTATAAGAAGTTATTCGTTTTAACAGGATAAATCTAGGCTTAATAATATTATTTCTTGGGACACTTCTTGGCGAAATACATATTTAATATGAAAAACAATGCTTAGTCAAACTATTCTCCGTTTAAAGACCAAATATTGCATTTAAATTCAATTTGCAGAAAATGAAAATGGAACTAGATCAACATTCCGAGCGAATGCAGACATTGGACAGAACCGGAAGTTACCTAAAACATTTCTGTCGGAAGCAGGATACTATTTACATAAAAAATCTCCTGGTGGGCATACGGTTACGATGGAAGAAACTCCTTCGAAGAACTGACGAAAGAGGGCGTCTTCTCACGCATGCGCATAGGGAGGATAAAAGGGTGTGTATTGCATATCGGTGATATCAGGTTTAAAATTGGGATTGATATGCGGGCGATACTATAGATTCAAACATAGTGTATATTCAAATTTTACCTTCGTACAAATACTGTTTGTGACGTAGCGTATATTCAAATTTTACCTTCGTACAAACACCGTTTGTGACGTAGTGTAGTTTAAAGATCAAATTGTCCGTGTGTTATGTATTACGGTTTGACCTTTGGGGTTGACCTGTTATTATTCAAATAATTATACACATGTTGAAAATCTTGACGAAATATTCTGCCGTTATAACCGTTATGAAGTCGTCTAACCTCTGGCTATTAGTCTGGTCCGTGGGCATGCGCTGTCATTATCACTCAACCTTCTGTTCTATCATTGTCTTCGCCAGTTCTACGATGCCTGGAAGGGTCTTTGTGATTGGCTAGACGAAAGTTCAAAGACAGTGGCAAGGTTCATGTCGCCCGTGGCCAAGGGGTCAGCTACGAAAGAGAACATCGATGACTTGAAGGTAAGGTATTATCATTAGCGATGCGTTGATGTAGGTGTGGTTGAAGTGTAACAATAATGCTATCATTGGCTTCCCAAAGTTGTGAAAAGGGAGATTTATTAAGTTCTTTTGAGAAAAGGAATATTTACTACTGTGGATTGAATGGATTTAGTTATTACATGAAACGGAAGACAACCGTCATCAAATTCGTTGTAAGTATATTAATATATATATATAATTATGAATAATTATTAATGATAATATCCGTTAAATATCATAGAAATAGTAATACAAGAAGTTAAGTAAATACAACGTAGGCAAATTGGCATTAAATAGGAAACAAATCGCGTTATTTGGCAAACATTGAAAATAATTACACATATCAACAAAGCCCTCATTATGTGTAAACATGTTTGCACTTCAGCATTAAATATTTACCTATATGTATGCATTATATATTTTGTACGCTATACGTTAACTAATAAATTACCCACTGCTTGATATTACAATTACGTAACATTTACATTATGCTTAATAGCATTTCTAGTTTACTATGATAGAAATACAGTTTGGTTTGTTTCCCATGAACACCATGTGTGTTAACAAACACATGTGTTGGTGTAATGTAAGGTACTGCAAGGGAATCTTATTCTCAGCTTACTGAACTATTAGATACGAACACGTGGACATAGTATATATAAACACGTTACACCAATTAACAAAACAACTGTAATGTATTTCATATCAACACATGCTACACACACAAAGTGCTAATTGTATTGTATGAAATACAACACGCGACACCAATAGAAACATGTACCTTTATTGTACACTAAATTTTAAAATATGCTAACAGAATTGCATGCAATTTCCAGAAAATCTTTGCTGAGGCATTTCACAAGGTATTTTAAGTGTTTTATCCAACATGGTGAACGTGCTTTTCCCATCACGTTGTTGTCTCATCATTCTCATCTCTGTACATTCAGCGGGTTTTTTTTCATTCAATGTTGCGATATTTGAATCTGCTGAGTTATCATTATCATTTGTTTTTATGGTTCTGTATGATGTTATACGTGGTTTTATTCATCTAGCTTTGTTCACAGTTTTTAATTTGCAAATTCCTATTGAGTCATTGTTTGAATTTTCTCCTGAAACGCAATATATGTTTTTTATCACTGTTAATCATTTACCATTCATTTATGTTATATTTGTTTATATTTGCGTAACCATATACATACATGTGGTGTAGGGATCAATATGTTTGTCTTGATGACTAGTTAAATGTTATCGTTTATTTTCTGTTGTTATTGTGTTGGCACGGGATCTGTATGCACCCTTTCCCTGTTATTTTCCTGTTTAAGTGAATTACGTCTTTCTCAGATAATATCAGAAACTTCTGTTGGAGGTCATCTATTGTTTATATTCATATATACAAGCATGTATGTAATTGTAACTGGTTCTCTAAGCCTTTATTACACTGCCTTTTTCTTCATATTTGTTAAATATTGTATTCATAAAAACAAAAGTTATTTTCGAACGATATACTGAAAAGATGTGTAGTGTAAGTGAGTAAGGTTATTTTTGTGCTAAAGGATATAAGCTACCTTTCCTAACAGACATGTGATATATGTTCGAGTTATTCCTTTATCGATCTGCCGTTAATTTAAAAATGCAGTGTATTAACAGTGCTATAAATGTAGGAATTTCTCAATTAATTTGTCAAATATATTAGTTCTTTCAGAATAGAGATTTACGTAAGAAGGTAGCATATAGCCTTAACTACATTGGACATTTGATATGTGTCCAGCTGAACATATCGATTGTTTTATTCTATATATTGAAACATTCTATTCAACATCTAACGCACCATGTGTTGGCCTAGTATCATCAAACAAAACGGAAATACGATATGTTAAAAATGTTAAACAGTTATTTTAATCAATATTCCAGCCTCTTACCCATGTCGTAAATTGTAGCTGCAGTAATGTTTGTGTCTCTGTAGTTATGATAAACTGTGCATTCCAATATTGATTAACATTTTCATCCTGAAGCCCAGTTATCACCGTACCAAACGTTATTGGGGATGACTGCTTTCATGAAATTTCATGATGCCATAGATGTGATATAATAACGAATGTTTTGCTAAACACGTTTTGTTTATGAAGAATTTTAGAAGATATGTATCCATATGTCAATAAGTAGGTATTTATATATTCCTTAGTAAATTGATATATATTGTGTAAGTAGGTCAAAGCCTATTCATAACTGTGATGCAAGAAGTGATCATACATATGTAATTTACTTTATATATTTGCTATTCAATAAGATGTACAAAACAATTCCTGTGGAAGTTGTTCTATACAATTTTTGAAAATAAGACCTATATATAGTTCGATGTGTATATAAGCACATTCCAATAAGTAAGTTGTATAATACTTATCACTGAGGGAGGTCTTCATTCTTATGTAAATTGACACATATGTATTGTGGACATTATTAGTAACAATATACCCTCATATATGCATATAGGAAATATATGTGGATATATCTATTAATTGCTTAAAATAAGTAGTACATTAAAGTATATATATTATTTTTTCTTTGCAAAGTGTGTATCTCTTTTCAATAACCAACAAATAACATTAAGACGTTTCGTAAATCGACTAGGATTTAATCCATCAACCTTTATATACATAAGGGTTTCCGGACACTTGACCACTAACATTGCGGCCAGTAGGCTATTGACATCTACCTAGGGGTACAACTGGTTTGTGTTCATATGCAATATACATAAGTCATTTTGCAAAGTCATCAATATTCACAATAAATTGAAAGAGGATTAAATTTCAATCGTCCAACACGTACATCTATCAGGCGAGTCATTTTGATGCAATGAATGGGTATTTGTGGCCTTTTCATTGAGATCAGTGGGTCTTTCCACACATTTCATGAATTGAATGGAATACTTCCCCGATTTGTTAATGGATGATACGTGTAAGCTCAGGAGGAATCCATTTCTACAGTGTCCTTATATAAATCTCTATGTTTGTTGCAAACTTTCACAATAAAAGTTTTGTCACCTTAACCATTGTTACGCCTGACGCCCTATTGTGCTATTTGGAAGGAAATAATTATCTGAAGAAACCTGTTTATTATCCATGCCATGTGTTTCATTAAGTAATATTGCGTTTCTCTTGATTATTACGAGACATTATTGTTAAATTTATGAAGTGGTTTCCAGGACGACTGGTGTCAAGCTAACAGTTTTACAAAGCCTCAGGCAAGGGTATATGTTGACATTATACGGTCATCTCTCCCTTCAATATTGGCCTTTCTCATTGGGCGTCCTATCCTATACTGCTTGGACAATAGCGTCCGGCTGGTTCAAACTTCCTGTCACGCATACCTTACTTTCAACAATAGAGATAAGTTGAAAAATATCTTTTTCGTTTATAATCTTTACTGTGTTTGGTGTTTTCATGGTTTGTGTTGATCGTAGTGCATCAGATAAGATTTAAACCCCGGAGGTTCACTGGTGTGGAAGAGAAGTCCACGCTTCGTTGAACACGCAATACGATTGGTTGATGACAAACTTTCTACAGGTAAACTAACGTAGGTGTGTTCATGGCTCTGACGGAATGCAAGACGGACCCCGGTTATATCTTTATCATGAATTATTTTTACACCAGTTGACGGAGTTTACTTATAACCTGGATTACCCCAGTGTGATTTAAAATCCCTTACCTGATTCGAACATCTGTGATATTTTGCAATTATCGAACGGATCCTAAATACACAGGTAAGTTATGTATTTCTTTAGCAGGTGTGGTTGGGTTAAGGCGAGATTTTTTCATGCCTAATTGCCAAGGAATACCACCTGTATCTCATTGACCTACATTGTAAATAGACATCGTTTGGTTTCTATTTATTCCCCTTGTTTGAAGTAGGTATATGTTCCTTATAAACGATGATTCATCGGCAGATGTAAACAGTTGTTTCCTTTTTATGTAGATTTCAAACTTTACTTAAGCATAAGGTATAATAATTCTACATATTCAAGTTTAAAAAATGCACCATCGTCGGTTTGTGTTTTAGTAATAGATGTCAGGGAAGTTAAGTGTTACCTGAGCGCATATTTTCTTTTGTATGGAAAAATCAACACGTTTGCTTACAGCAAAATAGTTGAAAATGTTCCTTGTCGCAAGAAAAAGATCTTATTACATGAATTTTAGGTGTGTTAATATGGAATTTAGCAACGTGGACTTACTCTAGAAGCATTATATCCTTTCAACTTTACCATACTTCTATTGCAGATATTATATATATTTTATTGTAATATTGAATATATAAATGAAACTAGTCATATAAGGGGGTCTGTTGTCTCATAACAGTCATTTACATAAACTTGTTTGTTTGTCAAGTTAGTGTGCTTTACGTATCACGTCATCAGTTTAGTCATATTTGCAATTATAATTAGAGGTACTCGATTATTGATGACAGATGTCAGCTACGGTATTTGTATAAATTAATTATTATTTATGGTGATATTAAATTTGAACTTCTTAAAGTTATGGTAAAGTCACCTCGCATGATATATTGCATCACAACACAATTATCTTAAAACGATCTGCTCATCTGAGGGTGTTTTTTTATGGTGAGACCTTTTGTGTGAGATAAGACTGTATCCTCCTTAGCGAGTCCCATGTGTACCATATACGTACCTTCACGTATGATGTCTTACCTGTAATTAATCACCTATGTTACCTGTACTGACACCACGACAGACGAGCATCAGACGAGCATGTGTGACCTTG
Organism: Mizuhopecten yessoensis; assembly: GCF_002113885.1. NCBI lineage: Eukaryota > Metazoa > Mollusca > Bivalvia > Pectinida > Pectinidae > Mizuhopecten > Mizuhopecten yessoensis. The sequence goes on from NW_018405619.1 coordinate 216,137, forward strand.
AGTCTAGTACGTGTAGCATACTAAATGGTACAACTAGTCTCGTCAGTTATGCATGCATACTTCAAGGGACTGTACAAGCAAACGACATGGTGTGTTTCTGTTCTATTATAAAATATGTTAAATAACAAATATGCATGTATTTATACCTCAGTCTCTGCAAATAAGCAGAAAGTCAGCAATTTAATTCGCTAAGATATGATAACCACAAGAACTGACAAGACACGAACAAAAAAGGGAAAACCTCAAATATTAACGTTTACCACACGCATACGGTCTATACGTATTCTCACGTTGAATATATTTTTCAACATAGTAATGAAAAGTCATTAAAATCGTGTCACCCTATCCAACTCTGATAAGATGTCTTTTTTATTGTTATTAGATGATATGATTTTGTTTAGCGATTTTGATTAGAAAACATGTGTTCTTGAAATGAGCAATCCTAGATATTACAATTGTTGATATTGTCTAACGAAGCAGTTTACATAATGTGGTGTAATGAAACACATTTTCCTCTCGTGTACTGAATGTCCTCTAAATAAGGTATGTTTCCGTTGACAGTAAAAGTTCCTAATTCCATGTGCATTTTTTAGTTGTGACGTTTCCTGTACTCTGTAATATATTCATATCAGCCATGCCTCAGTGACTACATCAGACGTTTTAGTCACAACATTTTGTACAAATAATAGACTCGTGTAAGGTAATGTTATATATTCTATTAGTTTATATCATCAATTTAACATAATACTCCCCGGCTGGCAACACGTGGTCTCATTGATGCAGAACGAACAACAAATGGTATGCATTTTAGAATATCTTAATATATATTTCAGTGCTTTAATTAATTGTATCTAGGTTAAAATTGAATAATATTCATGTGCAAACAAGCTTATGAAGACTTTTAAATCATGCAAAATATTATTAATAAACAAACCGGAACGTGTTTCGAATACTCACACAACTTACAAATCAGGTCAACAAAATTATATTGAAGATTTTCCAATTTAAACAAATTCGCTGTATTATGTATATCAGGATATACTAGTCATATTGTTTGTTCTGTCACGTGATATACCTTCTACAAGGAAGGTTAATATGTGTTTGTCGGACGATCAACATTGACGTTTGTGTGTAGGTTAGTTTTGCAATGAGGATCAAAATTATTTTTATGTAACAGATGTGTGGTCACAGATGTGTCATATCGACTGCTGAGGATGGATAGCCCTCAGGATTATATGTATTAGTGTTCATTTCGTTTAACTATTTGCTATAGTTTCACAAACGTTATCATATAAGTAGCATCAAGCAGATGATGTCAGTTCTAGGACGTAGTAGGATTGGTAATATGTGCTGTCTCTGTTGTTTTAGGAAAAGGATGTGCATATTTTCTGCTTGGATTATCAATATTTTTGTAAAACACTGTTATTTTCTTAAACTATGAATACTACACTAGATAGATCGTGCGTTGTAACAATATTTATTAAACACAGATACCTTTGTATCATATCTACCTGAATATTGAAACATTTACATAAATGTTTATATCTCCTGTTATCTTTACTCAGTGTTTTTATCCTGTGATGCACCTATGTGTTTTGTCTGTTTTGTTGCTGTGTTATTACATCCTGCAAATGCTTTGTATTAAGTCGAATGTTCATATCATAAAACAAGGAGATATAACTCGTACATATGTATTATTTCATACAATGCACCCATAATAATGTATAAGTCATACAATGTGCCTGTCACACATTATACCATGAAGTATTTGTATCATCATTCACAGATTTACTATATTATATTAGTTATTACTATATCTACACCAAATAATGTAGCTTTCGTAAAATATAATCTACTTAAACATTTATTTCTACTAATCGATTATTAATCCAACACTTTATCATGCAAAGTGTATGTAATATACAATGTACTAATCATTTAATGTATCTCTCTGTCTACAGCGGTTCCAACACGAGCTCGCCGGTAAACACACGACCTTCTACTCCGCCACTAGACTTGGTCGGAACCTCAAGGACAGGTGCACCAAGTCTGATCCAGAGAGGGAGGTGCTGCAACAGATGTTAGATGATCTAAAAGATAAATGGAACTCAGTTAGATCCGTGATATCGAGAAGGTAAGTACTCGAATACTGATGTAGCATTACTGAACCTCGTTAGTCTGGAGACACTCTATATACAACGGAATATATGGACAAATTAATTCTTCGTTTCTCTTTTTATACCAAAACAGAATTCTTTATTTGTACTTTAATATACCTGACGATATATAGTTGTTGATATCTAGTTGATGTCAACAATAAATAGCACGTACAGGTGACATTTTCTCATAATGAAGCTAAACACATTTTAACGGTTTTTATGGTACAACATCTCGTAAATACTAAAATACTACAGGTGTTTTGGTATGTTCGTATACAAACAAAACATTCTTCTGCGACGCTGAAATACGTTTCAGATGCAGCTTACACAAATGCGTGTCGTCTGTATATCGGTATTGTGAACCGCTTGTGTCAGCTATTATATAACATACTATCAAAATAAGCCAAACATGACATAGTTATTTGATCCTTACAGGGAAATGATATACATTGGAACTGAAAGTTGTGTAAATAAGAATCCGTTTCTAATTATAGAATAGGAAAGTGCAACGTTCTGAAAAAACTAAAAAAATCTCTGTCACAATAGAGCTTGATACCCAAGCATTCAAATTGCAAAAATGTCACAACTTGAGGACTGATATAAAAACAAGTTTGTGTGTATTCTCAGGTGACCTATTGTCTGGTAGTTTATCACTATTCCAGATTCGACGATGTAGACCCATAATTAAACTCAAGGTAATCTGTATTTGGAGAAGGCCGTGACAGAGCAGATTTGTTAAACGATAACCTTCCACCCCTACAGATCCCCAATTTAGCATCTACCGTATTTAAAATTGAAGTCTTTTATAGGAACATAGGGATGGCAGTGTATCGTTATCTTAACCATCTACAAAATAACTAAAGATGTTCTTTACCAGCACACACACATATATTTACTACCTGTGGTTAATATTCTGGTATATTAATCGTCAAAAGAGTCTACAACATTTTCATAAAGAAATGTATAGTCTGTCTGAATAATGTTTGAAAGCGATTAAACGTAACTATAAACGACACACAATATTCAATTTAGAACCTGAAAAATAGCAAGCTGGTTGTTGTTATATTTTCTATATAAAACCTTCAGAAACAGCAAGTAACTCCTACAGAACTGACAGGCGATTCTGGCAAACGTGTGTCCTCAGCATGTTACTCTTTTCTATAATCTAACCCTGTAGGTTTAGAGACATTAACTATAGTTATTCTCCTGTGTCCCAAGGCAGGGTCGAATCAGAGTCAGACATATTGAAATTGGTTTACTATACTTACTGCAGCACTCAGGAGTGATGTCTTTTCTCTACTTCGGGTTGTAAGTGTTTTCATTTGCATCTCTGATTTTACAGTGGTCATAGCGAACAAGTTAGTTGCCTTGATTCCACGGCAAACGTTAAAGACGAACAGTCTATACCAGCCCATTTAATTGATTCTTAAAGAATATAGTCGATAAAGAAAGGAACATCGATTGATAAAGTTTACCTTAAAATATAAATAAGACTTGCAAGTAAATACCCAGTATAATTAGCGTGCCTGCAACTAGTAAACGCCGCTGGCAATGGCTTCAATTGAGGTCGCCAAAAAACCTGGAATTCAATACTCCGTCAGGTAATCGTGCATGGTGGCGCGTCTTTTCTGAGGTAACCGCGTATTCGTGTGAAACAGAAATCACATAACTTTGACTCTTAATAGGAAACTAGAAAAAAAATACAAAGTACACTAGTTTCAATTCTACAAATGGAAAATAGTAATTTCGAGAGGGAATGTGTACGTTGATTATGATGCAGGCAAGCGTCAATTTTCTAGGTAACAGTGAATTGCAGTGCGTTTTATGCCGCGTTATCTGTTAGTGAAACGTGGAATATAAAAAGAATGAATTTTCAAAAACAAAAACTGTTTGCATTATAGAGGAGCGCATGTACAGGCAATCCCAGTTCAATAGTTTTGCCCTAATTTGACGGTACAGTTCGATTAGCTAATCAATTCCATCTTTAACTGGCTACAAAGCAAAACTCTTATGGCTGCATGGCGTCTTGTATTCTGATCATATAATGTTAGACGTGCCTCCTCAAGGACTACTTGGTCAACTGATTTTATCGAAATCAGTATCGTACCATTTAATGATTTACAGCCTTAAATTATACCTTGAATAAAGATTAATGTGTTATCATGGGGTTGTAGGAGTGTCAATTCCCTTATCTACTGGGGAATGGTCAACATTTCGGCCGGATGTACGTCTTGCTGATAAGGGTTAGATATGCCTCCCTAAGAGGAAAAGGATTCATACACCCGGTGTACAACACTTATCGTAGTGTCATAAAATTGGTGCATGCTGTTATAAACTCTCAAGCACAATATTTTCTCTTCCGGTTGTTTGTAAGTGTTTTTTTATTAGTGTTGGTACCTCCTTGATTCCTTTTCTCAATTGCTGGCAACTTTAGATTCCGGCTTTATGAAGTAAATTTTTGCTCATGATAGTAGGTGATACAATAAGCTCATACCTGTTCTGGTCTTGAGGTTCCAACTTCTTTACTTTTTGTAACGATTTTTTTCTTGTGGTTTTTCTCGTGTGTTCCTTTTGTTTATTTGTATCAGCATTGAGTTTCGGTTTTGCTCTTGCTTGTGGTTTAGGAATAGTTTCCTTACTGCATTTCCATACCTCAGTAGTGTGGTATTACAATGTAGAGATGACGAAATATAGATCACTGCCAATGACCTCATCTAAAATATCAAATACATGGTTGTATTTAAAATGTCAAAACATAGCATAATGTTTTAAACAAAATACTATTTTAAGACATTTATTCTTACAATATATCAAATAAAACTGATCAATGCGTTTAGCAGAATAGGGTCATTGAAGTACAAGAAACGTCGTGTATACAGGTTTCTTACCAGACTAGGGGATACATTATATCTCTTAAGTTTGTTGAATTAAAGTACAAACATTACATTTTCTGTCATGTGCCTAAATACCAGTTGATGTCGATAAAGTAGTACTTTTACTATGTTCCCTTTCTCCTCTATGTATGGGACACAGTTCCGTGAAACTTTCTTTTCAATTTCATTGCCCCTGGTGTATCACTGAGCTATCAATCTTTCCTTGTAATTTCATTGACCCTATTCTGCTAAACTGACTGATCAGAAGAACCAAATTGTTATTTATTGTAAGAATACAGGTCTCAAATGGTATTTTTTGAAAAAACATCATAGCATGTTTTGACATTTTAAATACAAGCATGTATTTGACTTTTTTATATGAGGTTTTTGTCAGTGATCTAAATTGCTTCATCCAGTTCATGGTTCAGCCTTATATTTGTGTTTCCCCGTATACATGTTTTGTCTGTTCGTATCGACCTTACATTTTTGTGTTGGTGCTCTGGTATGCGTTTTACTATTAGCATATGCATACGTACTGTTTTAACCTTTGTCGTGTCTGATGTATTAACAGTAAGGACACGGGATTATTCGTGCCGTACACTGATACGTATTAGCATTCACTTAAAGGTCAAGAATTTGCTGTGTAGAGTATCCCTCAATGTTGACAAAATCTGAGTAACTGTTTGTATACTGTAGGTAGGCGAGGATAAATGAGGGGTACTTGTGGTAATACACGGGTATGTGTGAGGTATGTATACAGAGAGGGGGCGAGAGGTTGTGAGTCACCCTGTGTCACGGTGTGGGTAGGTGTCATGAAGGGAATAAGGACAGATCGGTTTATGACGATACGTCTCTCTTGTGCAACACACATTTCGATTATTATTTGCTGAAGCTTAATAACTAATGACTAGTGCAATTGACTCAAAATAGCTGACTATACTGCACTTCTGCATACCGCACGAGAGATGATGCGACCTAGAAAGTATAAGTTACAATAATTCTACTTTACAATTCAATACAAAATGTAATTCTTCTTCGACAGTCTTACCATACAAACTCATTACCACTGCTCTTTACAGTGTTGTACAGGAGTGCATATTGTCATGTAGCATAACCAAGCTATCTAACAAAGGCAATTTACATTATCAATTTTTAGTATAGAGATATTACAACCAACATATATCCACACCATAACTGGTAGACTAAGGCTCTAGTTCACCACTTTTACACTCTGTTTTGTAAACCAAAACTGCTATGACGCTATAGTTGTGAGAACCATGGCCATACCTTTCAACACAGTTTGTCGTTACTACCTTGTCATCGCAATTGTTTAATGCTGGACGAATCAACTAGGGCAAGTGTAGAACGTCGCACCTGATAACATCTGAACTACACTTGACGATGTTAAGTCCGTCTATCTTTAGGTTGTTAAACTCTATACTAGACACTAAACTATCACTTTGTACTTTTGTGTAGTACAATAAAGAGTGAAACCGAAGAGGCTTCACTATACACTGAATGAGTTTTACGGTCTTCATTATGACCTGATTTCAGTGTCTGCTACCCTTGAAGATATCTTGATCGGGTGTTTAGATCGTTGATGGCAAAAACAGTCGTATGGCTTTGACAGGAACCATTCTGACGTGTCCAAAATTCGATGCAGGATATGCTATCGTAGCACCTAGATTCAAGTACAGTTATTGTGGTGGTTCATAGTTTTTCTTCGATATTAATATTTCTTCGGTTCCTCTTTTTGTTTTAGTATGAATATTAAGTACTGCTTTCGACCCTGTGCTTAGACACTGTAGATTGTTTTAACTCTTTAAAATTGTTGTACCTAGATAGAGTTATAACAAACATGTATGCAGTATAAAGTGGCCGCTGTTCGCTTTGTTTGTATTCACATAATTAGTTTCCATTGGAATCGCCGTTTAAAGACCTTCATTTTTTGCATAACCCTTTATATGGTAAATTCGAATGTGTACCATCTCGATGAAACCGTATCTACTATTGGTTCCTCTGTCTATCCTGGCGATGTAAATGCCTTAATCATTGGCTAAACCACCCGAGTCGTTTCCTCTAGTTTCCTCTTTAATCAATCAATGTCCACGTGGATCACAGGAAGGTTGCTGACCCCGAGAACAATTGTCCTTTGTTATATCTAAAAGTTTGCTAGTGTGGTAAACTTGTCTTGTTTTTATCAAATACAGAACTTTTCAAACGGGGGAAAGGATCCATTGAGTTCCATATGTGCTAACCGTTATTGGTTGATTAATAAAATCTGTATGTCAACATTTCAATGTAAAAGAAGTGGAGATTGATGGTTTCAGGTGTTCGCAACTGTCACTACTGATTGTGATCATATATCTTGGTAGAACCACATTTCAGGTCCTTACAAATAAAAACAGTTTTTGACGCTATTTAGTATATACTATATACTTACACACACAAGCACCTGATTATAGCACTGAAGTACACACACTTGAAATTGGCAGTCCATGTCGATACATAACAGTCTATAGCACTCATAAAATGCTTAAGTTAAAGGATCCAGCGCTGTCTTGATTCAGTTAGAGTTCTAACAACCAGAGTTTCTTGTTTGAGTAAAGGTTATAAAACCAGCATATATGTTGTTCATTAGGAAATACCCTGCGTATCCTTTGATCTTTCTACCAGATCAGGTCACAAACTTTATAAATTATAATAAATAGTAATAATAAAAATTTGCGTACTTTCTGTTAAAATTATTGTCATGTTGTAAGGCCAGTTCATCAATAAGATGTGTTATGTGCAATGATTTCCCTTCGTTGAAAACTGCATAAATTTAAATTGATGTGTGCTATCTTGCTATATGATAACAAAGATATGCATTATTCATTGCTTTTCATAAATGTCCATGTTATTTTAAGTAAACGTGCGGCTCTATTATTAAAACAGGTTAAATGGCGCTATCAAACACTATTATGAATGAGTATATCTTTAATTTACATAATATGCAGTTGTATGTCATTTTTTACTTATAAACATGTCATAAACCTGTTTTGCCGTATAATTGAAGAACTGACTTCTTGAAACGTCTGTGTGATATACAATATAGGGAGATAAATTTGGTAATAGGATAATACGAGAAAAGATGCATCTTACAAGTAAACTGTTTAATGTATGACTTCACTAAATTAAAACTGATTAGAAACTTAAACAAACCGGCGTAAGATATACCGTAAATTAAAAATATGTTATTGTATGACCATGCCTTATCTCACTACAAAAGTAGTAGACAATTTCAAGGTTATTTCTATGTTCAATCGCATTAAAAATTAAGCCGTTACCCTAAAGTTTAATTTTTAAGGCTATGTGTTACCAGAAAACAAATGTCTATAGTAATTGCACGGATACATGGCACCGTCGAGACGATGATACTAAAACTCTTGGTCACGTGTGTACCTGGAAAGATGCGTGTGGACCTGGGGAAAATCTTTCATAACTAATCATCTTCGCTCTGTATGAAAACGAATCGCTCACGTCTTTAATAAGATGGACGAGAATATGGGAGAGTCTAATATATCTTTATTGTTTCATTTAGTTTCATAATTTATATACATATAGCTGTATAGTCTAGCTGATACTGGTGTTACGTTAGCAACAACCTGGACGTATGAACGTGTAGCATTGCTTCAAATAACACAATTGCTGCGTCGTATTAAATACCTATATAATATTTATAAACAATGAGAGAATAAAACGTAAAAGTGCTATTGATACCAAAATTTGAGATTTATTACAGAAGAGAGAACGGAAATAGCATTTTCATGAGTAATTGTGTTTGCAGTATTCCCGAAATCCATTTTAAATGTTTTGCTCCATAATACGTGTGATGCAACGTGGGGTAATGATGATTCTCTCTATACTTTAATCAAACGCTCTGTGATATAGCGGTACTTCCCAGATCACATAAGGGCATGCATACCTTTCTCTCACCTGTGTGTACCTGCCGTAGGCCCTCTAACCACTATCCCAGACGGCGGAAATTGGTTTCACCTGTTGCCATGATCGGCATTAATACATTACTACCCGTAATACGATAGACGGAAGGATGGGAAGTGGTGAAGACGAACATATTTTCACCATATACGGACACCAACGTTATAGCATAAGTGAATGACATAAATCGTCTACGTCAGTCAAGTGATATCTACACGTGGATATGATGACCCGTAGATATACGTACGTTGATGTGCTGACCCGGGTGATCCTTATTTAAATGGATGACTAAATACCTGTATATGATTGTATACGTTGATATCTGAGTATAGTGATAGTTTTGTGTCAATATCAATAACTACAGTTTTACTGGCAAGAATTTGTTTGCTGTTTGATTATCTGGATTGATTTTTATAGTATGGCGTGTGTTCTTTGAGTAAGTGGGAATCTGTTGTATACATATACACAAACGTACCTGGATTTATATACAATTAAACACCTCACGTGGATCTATATATACCATGCGACTAGGGGATATAGTACGTAAGGTAATGTCACGGACCTGGTGTGTGTACATTTCCCGCCATTCACATTCCATATAAGGATAAACACAAAAACTACCTTTAAATATCTCACCTGAAGAGGCGTTATGAATACAGTTGGAATCTATATCTATTTAAAGCTTAGAAGAACAACTGCACGGGAAGTATGACTCTTGAAGGCGTTTATGTACGGTACGGCCTAAGGATAACATATTAGCACAAGCAGACGCGAGTGTTGTCAATTCTTACCTGAGAATGCCTGAGTCTGTACACGGCTGACGTCACACCTGAGTGAACACACGATACATAGCCAACGCTTATGTATGTGTGTGAAAACATTGGGGCCATCTTAACTTTATATTGCTCCCATGGATTATTCGTTATATACTTGATGACAACCCTAAAGGGGGCTACTAAATAGTGCACAGCCGCTAAAAGGGGTCATGGATTTACCTGACGGGGATGATATAAACAATGGCGAATGGGATCAGACTCAGATACCACGGCTGACCTTTGTAGCTCCCAGGTAAGTCGGTCGCATCTCTCAGCCAACTGATACACAAACATGTGATATGGCGGATATCATTCCGCCATGACGAGTTACAAGTCTTTCATGTCATAAAACACGTTGGTTTTGTTTACAGTTGTTGTAACATGTGATTTCTGGTTTGTTGTAACACCAGCCAGACAGTTGTGACAATGAGTTTATCATTACATATACCGGTTCGTTATAGTACTATTACTTCAGGTATTAATACAGGTACCTTTGTGTAATAACATATTTGTTAGTCTTTAAAAACTGTATGGTGCATAACTATATGTCTACAGCTGTTACGTTTGATATTATAAATGAGTGCACTGTGAATGTATATCCTATAGGCATATCCAACTATGGTGTAACAAACTAGAATCTTTTAGAATAAGGTCATCGGCACAATCAGTGAAAAATTTACCGTGATATTTGTGTAAGTAATTGAACTGCCACAGTTGCACCCGAGGCGCGGTAGCAATGCATTCATACATTTCAGTAACTATGGTGATATGTTTTACGGGTGTATGTCATTTTCTGGTTCATTGGTTCGTTCCAATGTGTAGGGTGATTATGTCGTGTTAACACGATTATGACCCAGTGTCTGTCTGAACTTTTACCGCAGTTAGCTCCACGTATTTGAGATCAGAAAGCACGCTGAAGTCTGAATTGAAATTATTAATCCAATTATGACGCGAGGTTTACCTGTCCGAACACTCATACATAGATATACAATATTATAAACATCGGTAAGTCAGTGTCTGGCATGTGATTAAAAACTCTTACACAAAAACATGGCCGGCATGTATAGCTGTCGTGTGGCAGTTATATTACCTGTAAATATTAAATACTACTGCATGCCAGCGACGCTGTAGTAGAGGTGACATGGGTCTGGGTGTACTGGTTTCATGGTCAAATCCTTTATAATTTTCATGCAAGAAGACTTCTCGTGAACGATATCTTTGAATGTGTCTATTTACTCTCTAATAATGTCCTCCCATTCCAAACCTGTATCCAAAAGTGCGTTACACGAATGATGTGCTCTAGTCTCGGGTGTGATATAGTAAATTTCATTATGGATCACACAAAAGTCTGTAAGTTAACATAATAAACAGTCTTATGTCTCACATGTGATGTTACGACATACCACCCTGACTTCGGGTAGGGGTGATGCGGCCGTACGTGGTCGTGCATTATTCATACGCACAGGGAATAATGGCGGGAGATTAAATTCGGAGCAGACGATAGCGTCAAGTAGCAGCTGGGACGTATTGATCGTAATAAATTCATCCGTACAAAGTTTACACAGCTTTAGCTTAACGCTTTTCACTAGAAATATTCACACGGAACTTACAGTATTAATACCTTAGTCATATTATAACGAACAAACTGTTTAAGTAATTCTAAACAAAATCAAGCTTGTTTACATCGTGCATATCTCACTGGTATTGTACTGGGAATATCACTATGGATATGACATAATTAAAGCATAACACGTTGTTTATGCTCATGAAGGACTTTACAGGTTCACTTCAACGATGATATAGATGAGTAAAAAAACTTGAAACAGATCAGTTTTACGAAAGTATGTACTAGTAAAAGACGGTATTCTTGACGATTTGTCTGGCGTTAAGCTAACCGTGCTGTGTTCCTACTGTGTACAATCAGTCTTACCGATAAGCTGACAGGTTGCCGATAATTCTGATGTATCCATTCCCCGCAAATGACATTACCCAAAGTCTACAGGTGAGGTCGGCCAGAAAGTAGTTTGCCTGACCCCCTCGTACTCAATATGCATCTAGCTCAAACCAGGAATTCTCATAAAAGTTGGCGTTTGTTAATGACTTTGTTGTGTGTAGCACATGGGAAATACGCGTTATTAACATTGCATGCAAGGCAAAGTTCGTGGAGTCTTGGACTCTGATGAATTGATCCACAATGCTATGCCCCTTTCTGATTTATTGTTATTTTCAACACATGAAACTTCAGGGAAAATGTCGTTTGAAGTAAAACAGTTGATACATTGAAAGTTGATTATCAAGTTTCCTGACAACATTTTGGGGAAGGAGTCATGCACTACAGATAATTTAGGTAGATATGGTATCGTGATGACCAACATTCAAATTTTACAGTATTCATAAACAATGAGATATTAGCTTCTACTATGCTTTATACTATGTCATCGAGAATCGGTTACCTACATAGGCTTGTGGTCTGTGTTGACGGAATCGTTAACACTTCGGCGCAAAGCGTTTTCCTCATGTTTCAGGATATTTAGAATGTCTTTTTTTCCAAGGTATCTTCTAAATTCTTGCAGCTTTTGATATGTGTTGTATTTTTGTATCGAATGTGAATTCGGATTATGTCATTGTGAATTGATAATATAGATTTGGGGTTTTTCCCCCTTACGAATGAAATGCCGTTGAGTTATTTTGTATAGTAGATTATGAGGATACATTAATTAATACTATTCAGTTCGCTAGTTCTTAAACGACCATCTGGGTTTTAATAATGCCTAGACGATAGTAATCATGATGACCGATATTTAACCTCTTGACCTTATATGGAATTATCACTTTGTGTGTAAATGCACACCAGGGTGTTAATTGCCGAATTTGTGTGTAAGAATAGGTCACGTGACCACGAAGGTCAGTATACGTAGCACCGGTGATTGGTGTATATTTTTACAGCCACCCAAGTGTCATCCGATTCATAGCAACATTTGTTGTCATGACACAAGTTTTACAAGACACAAATTTGAATACTTTGTTTCAAGCATTGACAAGGATGAACGTCGTATTTAACTTACCCATTATTAGAGTTAACCGCCGTTTTTGCAATTCTGATCGACCTCTTTGTCAAATGTAAATCCTCTATAGTACACTGTGTAACATATACGACTTGGCTTTCAATACATTTTGTTGTCGTACGAGTCACATTATCAGTCTTAAGCACATGTTTCACAGAATCAGATTTTACGTGTGGCTCTATTTTCGCACATCATCTCCACAGAAACGTATAAAATAGGACATTTAACTATGCTATGACAATTGTTTAATGCTACATAGCTTGACGTTTACATTGTTAACGGAAAAGATCAAACGACTGTTCAATCACACACCTGTTGGGCACCTAGTCGCACAGGTGAGACTGACATAGGTGAGTCAGTATACACACGTTGATAAAGCCGTGACTATTTATACATTTGCTCTTCCTATACGAGAACAGGGCCAACTGTCACTCGATTAAATGAAACAGTTTACCTTTTATTAAAAGGTGGATAATACGAACATCAAACTATAAATATATGTAATGATTTATGCATCTGTATCAAACTAAAAACAATTTCCATACTGTCAATACCCAACAGGACATTTTTTGGAACCTTTAATGTCAACACGGACTATAAACAGAAAATACTGCAGTGGAAAACATTGAGACACTGAGCAAACGGCTGTTCTAACTGTGTTGGACTTAACGTTGATTGATGTTGTTTGTAACAAAACAAGTACATAATGTATTACGATGTCAGTTTTAGGGGCAAAATCGAAATTCAGAGTCGACAGAGAGAGGACACCAACACCCATATTTTTCCATATAGTGCTAACTTTTATTGTGTCCATGAAACCCATATTTACAGATTAAGCTCGCCATTGGCTATAATCTCTTCCAATCACACCTTTATAGGCATTTAAGCTTTCTCTCCGATAATATCATCTTACCTGTGTTTATATAGCTGGCTAAATACATGAAGTATGTATGTCACGTGATCTCAATAGTGATCACTTACCCAGACTCCTAAAACGTTGACCTCCAAATGTTTTGCAACACGGGAGGGAAACAACCAATTAAAAAACTAATTTTGTATTCTACTAGTTCGGCATTCTCATTCGCTTTTGTCGCCGTGTCTCCATGTGAAATCTGAATCCAAAAAGTTTAATTGTCGAAGCTGACGGAGTAAATTGTTCCCCGGAACGCACACAGTGGGGATATAATTAGTAATGAACAGGGGGCTACGAGGTTACGGTGTAAGCCATTATTGACGCCGATATTGTGACACTTGCATTAACAAAGCATTTGAACCTCTCTCAGTACGTTTTTTTTTGTGATCTGTCAGTTTGTGGGGGGGTATTATAGGAAGGGTTATATGATCAGTGACGAAGACCTTTATTGTTTTAATTTGAATTAATACTTCTTACATATGATGCGAATTCTTATTTAATGAATGGTTTTGCATTGGTCTGCAGTAGTTTTGGAATTCAAGCATTGTTGAACTGTACTACCGCTAGAGAAGTTACTGGCATTGAGTGTGTTATTTAAATCTCATGTTCAATGTTATTGCGATTAAGTATGTAATATTAGAACATATAAGCATGTTTATCTATATCATATATTACTACCACAGACAGTCCAGATTGATATCGGGAGGAATTTCGCTATAAGTTTTAGAACAGACCTGGACAAGTGAGGGTCTTTGTCCCCTGTAACATCACCTCCATACCTGACTTAAGTAGCGTTGGACCCGTTGTGATATTTACTTAAGTGATTGACGGATAAACTCCCTAAACAGTTGACAACCACTTGTTAAAGCTCTACGTCACGTCTAATGACACACATTCCGTGTTATCGTGTAAGTGAAGCTGGGTATCGCCGTGTGTTCTGACCTGTTGTTTACGTTACGTAGACCGCCAGGTCATCGAAATCAAACTGTAGTCTGCACTGACCTAATAACGAACACTCATCAACAGGTGCGCGTCGTATGACTGTACTTGTCTGGTGAAGTTTGAGAGAGTACTATGGGGAGGAAGTAGGAGGGGTACTTAATTGACAACGTAGAAGGCGGTTTGGGGTTTGACGTAGAAGGAGTTATTTGGGGGCGAGTATGAGAGGGTACGTTGGTGGAAGAGATAACCCGGTATCAAAACATATTACCCATTTGGGAAATTAATGCAAATACAAAAAAATCGTATAGAAAATAAATTATTTCGTCGTATATCTTACAGGTCTACTATTAGCATAAGATTAATATTGTATACACACAAAAGAAACGTTGCATGTTAAACGATTTAGTGGCTAGAGTATGAAAGGAGGAGTAAATGCACACTTTCAACATTTACATTCATAACTACGTCAGCATTGCAAAAAATATTATTGTACATAAACGTACGTATACATGTAGTTACCAGCACGCAATAATGCTGAGCAGTAAGATGACTATAGTGTCGTGAACTAACGATACAACACTAAGTCAGTAAGGTGATACTTTAATATATCAAGTATTGTCAGCTTAATACCCAATATCTTAACATATTAATCTTTGCTCCAATATATGTGTTGCCCTGTATTAATCCCCAACACACTAAATGACTGATATACCAACAGGCTTTGAATTTGAAAGATAAATACTTTATTTTGTCATTAAGCTTAATACTACAGAGGTCTTGTAATACTACAGAGGTCTTGACAGTATGCCCAAAAGTCCATAACAAAAAACTGTTTACTTTGTATTGTGGTTGCGATTCACGCCCAACTTGTCCCGAGTTCACTCTATCACAATATTGCCATATGTATTTTCCCAGGATTTCAACGACCAGGGTCATAGTTCCTACTTTTGATTTACATTCGTACATTTCCTAACAAACCAGTGTAGATAGGAATAAAGAATGGACAAAGAAAGAGAATACTTTGTTTATCCTTGTTGAAACCAATACATTTATACTCACAGGTTATCTTAGGTGGGTTTTTTAGTTTCGGAAAATAATTATCATTAAATAGAAGTATATATAAATTGATGAAAGAACATTCAAAATTATCAACATTACTTCCACCATTGATTTGTAATGACTTCTTCCGATTTCGTCATTGCGTTACTTCCGTTTCTATCACGAGACCTATTTTTCTATTTCTATTTCATTTCCATCATTGTTCAATATTGAGTACCATCGTTTGTGTCATTTCAGCCAGAACAAGCTGGACGAGGCGCTACTAACGTCGGGGCGGGTGACGGACGCTCTGACGTCACTGCTGGAATGGCTTGGCAAGGCAGAGGCAACCCTAGCAGAGGATCAGCCCGTCCTCGGCGACCTGGATACCATACACATGCTCATTGAGCAGCACAAGGTACAGACCGGAACAGGAAGTGGCGCCATTTGTTTGGTGGAGGGGGTGGGGTAGTTAGTTTATTTATATTTAACAAGCCATTTTATTAGTAAGAACTCTTCTTGGTGTCTGTTTTATGGACAGTCGTACTGTAAGATAGGCTGCAGCTTATCCCATTGAAACCAGACAAACACCACTGTCCAGTCAAGGTGAGGTGTTAGGTCACTCTAGACAGAACTCAAGCCGGTGCCGCAGGCATAGACAATTGACCGTGTAATTGGCCTTTGATAGACATAGTAATGTCACAATTCTACAACAAATTAATTTTACTGTTATTCGCTGACTGGTCAGTCTATAACTCTGATGACCTACACTGCCCCATTGTACGGACTCTAGATAAATGACCTCATGTACGTTTGTGTATTATACACACTGTAACCGCATTATATACCGTACACAAACTAGGAATTATTGACTAAGTGGATCATCATTAATATGGACACGACAAATCCAGAAAAATATATATATATAATTTAGTTGAAAGTTACACTGATAGGGAAAATTACTATGATGTCATAACTGCAATATATATATATATATTGGTTTTATTTTGCTTAACTTTGTACTTTTCAAGCAGCAGGTGTTTTTTGGCATCTTTAGTAATGTTAGCCATATTTGGTAATAAAACGAGCTGTCATGTTTCCCACAGGGTATGCAACAGGAGCTGGGGGCCCGGGAACAGACCGTGGCAGCAATGAAAGCTGCCGGAAATGTATCAGCGTCGCATCTAGAGGAGTTGGAGACCACCTGGGATCGAGTCAACCGACTCAGCGACCACCGTGAAAACAAACTTCGGGACTCCCTCCAACTGGTAGGTTAACAATATAATCCGTGAAAACAAACTTTGGGACTCCCTCCAACTGGTAGGTTAACAATATATTCCGTGAAAACAAACTTCGGGACTCCCTCCAACTGGTAGGTTAACAGTATAATCCGTGAAAACAAACTTCGGGACTCCCTCCAACTGGTATGTTAACGATATAATCCGTGAAAACAAACTTCGGGACTCCGTCCAACTGGTAGGTTAACAATATAATCCGTGAAAACAAACTTCGGGACTCCCTCCAACTGGTAGGTTAACAGTATAATCCGTGAAAACAAACTTCGGGACTCCCTCCAACTGGTAGGTTAACAATATGATTCTCCAACTTCTTGCCTTTAGGCACTTTCATATAATCCCTCAAACAGACTGAAAGACTCCATAATTATTTTCTCATTTCTTCAACTCTGGGTTTTGATACTATGATAATCTCCCACCAACCTTTAGGTATCATTATCATGCAATTCCCCAACTGGTAATACATTAAGCACTCACATATATTAGATTGAACATCAGATCTTGGAACACATGTATAATCCCCCTAACGGCTAGGCTTTAATATGAGGCCAAAAGTCCCTAAAACTTGATATTTTCATTATTTTCATTCACTAGGCGGAGGAATTCCAAGATGTCGTCCAGGTGATGCGCGAGTTCTTACCCCAGGCAGAAGCTGAGCTGAAATACAGAGCGCTCCCTGACGACGAGGTGGCTATAATTCAGCTTATCGAAAAACATGAGGTAAGAGTGATACCGACCCTTCATAAAATAATAATGGTAAAATGTGTGCTGTATATTACTTTAATATTTCCAAATTATGTTCTAGTTAGCTTACACAATATTGCTATAAGTCGAATACTTTTCTCATTTTACCCTATTTTTTGTTTTACAGAAATTCCAAGAAGATCTCAGGAATCACCAGGATTGTGTAGATAAAATCAAACTTTTAGCAGAAGAAATTTTACAAAACTGTCATCCAAACGCCATACGATTTGTGAAATATTACCTCACCATTACACAGACAAGATGGGACCAGGTAAGCTATTTCAACAATTTATTATACTCAACGTTAAGACGTTAAGTAGTAATGTCTCCTGTAGTACATGAACGTAGCTGGAAACACATCCTAGCATTAACGTTAACCTAAACATGGGTCAGCGTAGCGAAGCGGTATGTTGACATCTCACCGAATGATGTTTACCATCGTGTGAAATCCCAATGCTGTTGCGTTTACAGATGTGTGACTTTTCAATGTTCAGTGTATAAGCATACGCTGGCTGGATGACGCTTGTGCAACTATTATTACATCAGATACTGAGAAATGTGACCATGCATGCATTTGGTAAATCATGTAACATTTTTTTGTTTCCAATTGATCTTAATCAATCGAATTATGACCACGATGTGATATTTCATGTCTTCCAAAGAAAAAACGATTTGCACGAAAGCGCACGAACAAAACGTGAAGATGAGTCGAAGATGAGTCACATTCCAAAAAGCACTGTAATGTAGACGATCAAAAGGAAACTTATGCCTATTTCGTTTATTCGGATCATTCGTTTCAACAGATTAAACGTGGTAGAAAAAACTTTAGGAACAGGTTGGAACCGAAGCTGACAAGTTGTCACGAGCAGATTGAAATGTCTACCAATGCCTTTTCTGTCTCTAGCTTGTGATCATTTTACATAAATCAAAGTAGATTCAAACATTTCGTTTAAAAGATGTTACAACATGTGTTACACTGGAGAACATAGAAACCAAATATGAAGTCTTTGTTTATTGCTAATTATTCAGCAGAAACCTCCGAAACTAGTTTGATCTCTGCCTTTTATGACGGCCCATTTCCAGTCCAAGTGCTTTCATTTATCACATTTCATTTTCTGTGAAGGTGGCGGTATTTTAGCTTTTAGGTAAACCATAAGATATCGTTAATAGTGACTTATAAATCTACATTTGTTTGAAATCGTAAACCAACACAGCATTCATAGTAAAAGTCGATAGGTTTTAAGTTGTATAATGTATATATATAAAATCAATGATTAAGGTCAATGTGACTCACAGGAGTTACAGCTGTGTCAGGGTTCATATATATATATATATACATGTATATTCAATTTAACTATCATTTCACCTTTTGTAAATATATAACTTCTCTGTCGATAACTTCATTGGAATTGGTCAGAATATAGCAAGGCATACTTACCCATAATGTGTAGTTTAAGCAAGTTTCCCCTGTTCTAAAATTAAAAGTTTTCACAAAAGGATTGACGAATTCCGATAAAGCATCTTCAGAGTAGTGTGTATATTGCATACGTTCGAATACATTAAAACATTGAACGCGTAAAACTGTACACTTCAGTAAACGAAAGTCGGGCAGTAATTGATTAAACTTTCACAGTTCAATACTTATAACTCAAATTATTAATCAGATATTTTTTTCTGTTTTGTTCTCAATTATATTGATTATGTACGTCCAACTCCCACGTGCCGTAATAAAATATGTAGATCATTTCGATACCACAACAACTGTTTTCAAAATACATTGAACCACTGAAGCGTTACTATAAGCTTACGTTTGTGAAAATCGTTTTCTTTTTGTCTGGAATCTATTGAATATATCGCTTCAAAAGCTTTTTAAATGGATTAAAGCTGTATAAAACTTTCCACCTTACTATGAACGTCAAACTTTCCTAGCTAACATAACTACTCTTTTATTTTTAGTTATTACAACGAGCAAAGAACAGGGGTCAAAGGTTACAGGAAGCACTGCGCAGCATCCAAGGTAACGCCGCTTTGGTCGAAGATCTGTTGGCCTGGCTAACGGACGCGCAGGTCCTCCTGTCCACCAAGGAGCGTGACCCAATTCCAGATGACCTCAAGGTCGTGGAGGATCTCTATAAGGATCACGTGGTAAGTGTTATCTTCGAATTATCAATTTGTCTATGGTACGTCATCATTTTACTGTAATTTATTTTGTTATTATATATATAATGTAAATGAACTTGTTAAAAGATGTGTGAATTTCTTTGTTTTGTATATGTTTAACTATTCTTTTACAGGAATTCCACGACGAAATTACCAGTAAAAATAATGACGTAGAGCGATTAACCAAAATTATAAATTCGGAACCTAAATCGCCCGGACGTATTCACGGCAGGTAAGACAATTATTGGTACATTCATTTAAATAAATATATGTAATACTGTTTGAAGAATATTCGGTTTGCAATGTGATGGATGAAAGTAGAAAATGTCGCAAATCAAACACAGAATTGATAAGACTAGGTTAAAATCCACTTTTTGTCACATAACTCTCTCAAAAACCTCTACTGCATTTTAATAGAGAAAACCTACCTATTTAATATCTGTTCTGATCTTTTTTCAGCAATATGAAGTTAAATGAAAACGACATATTCAATCCACGGGTGATAACTCTACAGAACAAATGGAGGATTGTGTGGCGAATGTCTGTTGATCGAAAGAAGAATTTACAGGATGCGCTTGACACGTTACTAGAGGTAAGTCACGTGATTTTCTCTTTTCTTATGAAACAGTCACTGGTCCATATAACGACGTAAGAAAAAGTAGCAATATCAGTATGTAGGGACAACTTCTAATTAAATCACCTAATGTCGATCAACAAGTACAAGAAAAAGTGAAAAAAACAGTATAAACATCTATACAGAAATGCCTGATATACATGTATATACTCTGTTGAAACATTCAATCAAATTTGCTAGCACCGTGCTACAAATATGTCAACGATTAGTTTTCCTTGTTGTTATTTTTTGGTTCTTTTGTTGCTTTGGTTCTTTCTTTTTATATGATTTTGTGAAATTTTAAGCGTTTTATTAAACTGATTTGCAGTTGGAGAGCTTTAAAACGTTTGACTTTGGTGTGTGGAAGGCTAAGTATCTGAATTGGATTAAGGCCAAAAAGATGCGGGTTACCGACTTCTTCAGACGACAGGATAAACGAGGAGATGGATTATTACTCAGGGACGACTTTGTTAACGGGATGCTTATAACACGTGAGTGAGAATATTCAACCTATAACTATGTTACATTACAGCGGAGTACTGTATTTCATACAGCTTTATTGGCGAAAAACTAACACAAATGTTTGATTGTGAAATAATGAAATAATGTCAAAACCCTGTAGGTTGGCGCAGAAAGCCAAAATATATTTGTTACTGCACCATATGACCATTTCGTCTGTTTATAACTCATTATTGGTTCTAAATTACACAGGAATAAAAATCCATCAGCGTTCCGAGACATATCTAAATCGTAAGGGCAACGGTTGCTGTAAAACCATTTAGAACTTTAGATATTGAATTTAACATACTGGTGCTGTCAGGAGAGTAATGGCAATAATGTCATGTGTTGCAGGTTTCCCCACAAATCGAACAGAGCTCCACGCTGTATTTGATATATTTGATCGAGATGGCAGAGATGTAATAGAATACAAGGACTTCATCGAGGCATTAAAACCAACAAGACATGTAAGTCAGTCTACAGAGGCAAACTTTTTTTTTATGAATTTGAACTGAAAAAAATCGAACCTAAAGTTGACATGAAAAATACCTGAAAACCGGAACAATAATGGAACTGGAATTGTCGCAATAGAAATGATATAATTCAAAATATAATTTTCCAGAAAACGTTATATACACGTTATATACATTTATCTCAAAACCTTTACTCTTGTATTGCAGCAAAAGACCCGTCTGAACAGTAGTAACCGCCAGATGACGGACGCCGAGTTGATTCATGATAACGTTGAGAAAGAGATATCTGGTTGTCAGTGTAGGAATTCGTTCAGGGCGGAGAGGCTTTCAGAGGGAAAATACAGGGTAGGTTCAACGTTATACTGACTACATATTATTTGTAACAGGAAAAAAAGAAACATTAACAATAATACGTTGTATATTATATGCGTTATGTTGTAAAAAAGATATCAATTAAAAACAAGAATATGAAAATAAATGTTCCCTTATTTTTTCATTAAAATAGTTCGGCGAGAAACAGAACATCCGACTTGTGCGGTTCCTTAACAGTACTGTGATGGTCCGAGTAGGCGGAGGCTGGGTTACACTAGATGAGTTCTTGGAAACAAATGACCCTTGTCGAGGTACGTGATAATGCTCCGTATGCATAGCCTTAGATTGTGGATATTTTTTTATCATATACAAATCTATTTGATTTTACATTATAATTAATGTATCGAAGAAACTACATTTGCATAACTTATATTATTGAAAAAATGTGTTTTCTTCAAATTCTTAAAAAGTAATACTCGTTATTAAGAACAAGACCTGTACATAGGTTACATATTAGGTGCATGTTATAATTCTTTGTAACATTTGTTTAGTAGATTTGGAACAAGTTTGTTTTCGTCGCAAGATTGTCTCCCTTTTAAATGATATTTACGATTTTTATAGGACATATAATGAGTGTCTTGTTTTTTAAAACTTAACAAATGAAATATTTGTGTGTCTATATCCCAGGTTCTATCAGGCCACGAGCTTGCTTTATTAATTACAGTATTCGGACACATCAATCTAACACTGAGCACAAGGCTTTGAATTGTATTCCTAACATATGTGTAATATATATATACATATTTGCTAGCTTATATTATCAGGATCACTTTGTCGTTTAAACTCGCTTTCTACTAAACTATTGTTAATGACAATGTTGTTATATGTCCTACGTCAGCGGTTTCTTTTGTTGTTAACATACTAAAGCTAGATGTTTGGTATACGTGTTTGGTTGTATTTTCAACATACTTAATCAAATGTTTTTTTGTAATTATTTGGTATTGGTTCTGCGTTCAAAAAAGATCCATCATTGGTTGGTGTTTGTCTGACTTATAACATTTAAAAAATAAGACTATTGCTCTAACTGTTTGACTAATTTGATGTGTCAACCAACAGGAGAAAGACTTATATATCCCTCAACCACGACCTGTAAGTACCTCCAATATATGGAGAGTTCTTTTTTCCGAATCGATCGGTGTCGGTTAGATGTTTGTTGTTTTTTTATCAATGATGTGAATGATGAATATGATTTGCATTTTCTTTTAATAGTGAATGTTTAACAAGTTAATATTGAGAACAGGTGGTGAGGACTAACTGAAATGCATCTTGTTTTCATTTCGATCCTATTTCAGGTAATGGTGGAATGACGAAATGTATTGATGTCTTTATTGCAGGTCTACTACAATCTTTTGAGACTAAACCGATGAACACCGAATTGGCAAAAAAAAAAACCGCGATGATTATAATCTTGAAATATATTTTATATACTAGAAGACATGCGACCATGTCAATGTTCAATTGACAAAACACAACTGGTTACCTCCGCTATAAATATATATGATGAGGTTGGTCTCAAAAGATTGTCCAAAAGGTGATTGTGATACGACCAGAAATGGTCACTTGTAACCAAGGTGATGGATGTACTAACTTCTGTATCTGCAGCAAAAGGACGATCTAATTTTGACCTCAGGGATACCCTCTCACCAGACGGACAGACCAGTTTCCGGACCCGAAAGGGTAGTGGCACGTTTGGCTATAAATCCAAACTTAACGATACAGGATATGCTTCGTCCGTCTCCTCAGGTATAACACTTAGATATAGGTAGTCACACGTGATTTTCTTTGTTCCCATAGACGTCCGTTGGACTGTACAGCGCCCTCGCACCAGTAAAGTTTTCTTCATTACATCATATATGTACCATATTGCTCAAATATCAGTTCACAGAAGTATTGCGATATGCATATAAAGAGTGCACATTTCAATCGATAGAAATATGTTAGTAGAAATGTTATAGAATTCTGCAATTTCACCATGTTCAAAACTGTTTATATAGAAGGTGATATAAATCTAAATTAGTAAATCACGTTTTTTTCCACTCGAAATATTTAAAAAAATCATGACTTCCATTGCAAAACATTCATGATTTTATCATTATGTAGAATACTTTTGTGAACCTGATACGTAATTGCTAAAATTAATAATTTAAAACTATCATGTAGTTTTATCTATAAATATTACATAGCTAATATGTAACGTTAATTAGCTTCGAATTACATTTTTTCGCTAATGTTAAAACGCTAATAGTTCATCTTGCTCTCAGTAGGTTGAATCGCTACCATATCATTTATGTATTCACTAAGTTATATTTATTCATTTATATACATTATCATAAATTAATTGACTGCTACCTAATTTGATTATTTGCTATTTAATATGATACTGAAATACTGAATATTATCCCAACATTGATGTGACACGTTTTTAATTGACAAGGATATGACAATACCAATACCAATAGAATCTCGCCCAACTGGTCCAATTCATATTTGAATTTATTTCCTTTCGTACGGTTTTTTTCGGGGGATATGGGGTTACATAGTGTCAGTATAAGGGCGGTTTCATTGTAAATTGTTTTGTATATGTTTCACTGACGCCTAACATGTGACAATTCTAATTATACATCCCATACGTGTCATCACTGGGGGTTAACACGCACACAGGCACTCATTGCACAACAAAAGATCAACAGCCCTTACTGACTAACAGTGTTGAAGCCAAACAATGATTACCTAAAGCATGGTACCTCACATCTACTAACGAATAACAACAAAATATCAAAAGGCGACGTGCGTAACCTCAGTAACGAAAGGTACTACATCTTCTGGCACAGCCTCAGCATTTCTGGTGTCAGGGTAAAACATTGCTTTCGTTAAAGAACTTCTTTTATGTGATGGACTAAAATCATAAATTTTAACGTTTTCGTAGTATCTTGAGCTTAAAATAGTGACACGGAGATATATGGTATTTGATGAGGCTGCACGTGAATTTCGTGCGTTTAATGTTTTACATCAGTAGACAGGCTGGGAGTGATATGGTATCATAAAACGTAAGCCATGATGTAGTACTTCTTTTATTTGTTATCTGGTCCCATGAGCACGCCTTCAGCAATCATTATGCTGCATTATTAATGGTGAATGGCTACCCCCTGTACACTAATAAATCAATTCAACTGTTTCAACTTACCCTCTGTGGAAAGACAACGAAGCTTCTGTTTCAACCAGATTACAGAGAAATACACGCCCTACAAACGTTTGTATCGTAGATGAATTGCTACGGTACAGTATGACATTGCTCTCTTCTAGCCGGAAGTTCTGGGGACCGTTCATTGCGCCGAAGTAGGGTGACTTCCTCAATGGTCAATCTTTCTGGGGCAGGTGGTTCACTCTCAGTCAACAGGATTCACAAAAATGCAGACTTTGGTATGTGGATGATCAGGTCCAATTACGTAAAACGTCTTCGCACTTGGAATGGCGATCTGAAAGTCTGACCCTGATATAGGAAGTTTGAATAAGACGCGACAATCCTTTATAGATCTCAACGATCATTATTTCTACAAAAGAAGCGAAATATTTCGTTCCATTCGAATAAAGTTAAAAAGCGCAGCTGCGTTTACGATAATTTTAAACAATATTTCAAACGAGAATTTAACAGTCGAATAGTAAATGTACCAAACATTATCATATCATCAATATAATTAAAACAAGTTTAGGGCATGAATTCATTTAGCCCTGCAATTTCATAATGAACTATTCCAACCTTTAAACTGGAAGAGTTCAAATGTGTCTGCAGGGGTGAATGAGTTCATGAGTGCCTAGTGATATTTCACATGCGATTCTTAATAGTAGGGATACTGGCGTAGTGGCATCAAACCAATATATATCAACGCCACAAGTTTACAAAAGTACGGTGTCTTGATAGTAATAAAACATAACAAGATTCAACGTAGAACAACATTCGGGGTCAGGCTTTCGTCATCATTAAATTCAGACCACATGCTTTCGGACAGGTAAAAGCTTAAAAATACACATGAAAGGTGAAAAAAACAAAGAATATGTGGATTTCTTAGTAAATTGTATTATTTGTGTCAAGACATCATCAATACATTGCTAGATGGTAAAGTTTTCCATACAGATATTTATTAGTACGCTATAACCTTGGTGGAATGGCTAATTCGCTAGTTAGCAAGCACACTCCAATTTAATATTAAATACTGTATATACATTATAGTCCATAATGTCGACTATAATCTATTTTAATTCCCCGTATCAGCTTTTCATATTATATCCTAATGT
>NW_018405619.1:246073-252559 GCF_002113885.1 Mizuhopecten yessoensis
AATGACAATGACAAAATGACAATGACAATGACAATAATGACAATGACAATGACAAAATGACAATGACAATGACAAAATGACAATGGCAATGACAAAAATGACAATGACAAAATGACAATGACAATGACAATAATGACAATGTGACAATGACAATGACAACAATGACAATAATATTAATGACAATAATGACAATGACAAAATGACAAAATGACAATGACAATGACAATGACAAAATGACAATGACAATGACAATAATGACAATGTGACAATGACAATGACAACAATGACAATGACAATAATAACAATGACAATAATGACAATGACAAAATGACAAAATGACAATGACAATACAATGACATGACAATGACAATGAGAATGACAACGACAATGACAATACAATGACAATACAATGACAATGACAACGACAATGACAATACCATGACAATGACAATGACAATACAATGACAATGACAATACAATGACAATATAATGACAATGACAATGGCAATACAACGACAATGACAATACAATGACAATAAAATGACAATGACAACGACAATGACAATACAATGACAATACAATGACAATGACAACGACAATACAATGACAATGACAATACAATGACAATGACAACAATGACAATGACAATGACAATGACAATTGTTTTATTCTCATAAACAATACAGCGAAGAGAATATATATATATATACAAATGGGTGACAATAATACATGGTGGAACAGGGTGGACATTATAATTAGTATTGTAAATTAATTATGTCATCAATATCGGTAATAAATTTAGCCAATGATGTCAATTCATGTTGTGTTACATAATTGAATAATGTATGATATTTAAATGTGTTTGGTCTTTCATAATAATATCTGGACATAGTTTTTCGCCTGCTATTGAGTATTGGTTGATGTGTACATGTAAACAGATCNGCAGGGGTGAATGAGTTCATGAGTGCCTAGTGATATTTCACATGCGATTCTTAATAGTAGGGATACTGGCGTAGTGGCATCAAACCAATATATATCAACGCCACAAGTTTACAAAAGTACGGTGTCTTGATAGTAATAAAACATAACAAGATTCAACGTAGAACAACATTCGGGGTCAGGCTTTCGTCATCATTAAATTCAGACCACATGCTTTCGGACAGGTAAAAGCTTAAAAATACACATGAAAGGTGAAAAAAACAAAGAATATGTGGATTTCTTAGTAAATTGTATTATTTGTGTCAAGACATCATCAATACATTGCTAGATGGTAAAGTTTTCCATACAGATATTTATTAGTACGCTATAACCTTGGTGGAATGGCTAATTCGCTAGTTAGCAAGCACACTCCAATTTAATATTAAATACTGTATATACATTATAGTCCATAATGTCGACTATAATCTATTTTAATTCCCCGTATCAGCTTTTCATATTATATCCTAATGTTTATGAATTTAAATACTATCAAGGTGTTTTTTAATAATACCTCGTATCGATAAAATGTGTTCCAATTGATTTCGTTTTCAAATACCTTTCATGTGATATAGTATTGAATTGCTTGAGCAATATTTTTGTAAGTGTTGAGCTACCAGATGACGTTATGCACGAACTTATTTAATTACTGTAGTTTTGCATGGTACGGTGTGTGAAGTATTCAGCATGATTCCCATACTGTTTCCTATCTCAAAGGGTGTTGAATTTGTGCATGAAATTTGTTTCGCATTGTTTGGAAATGTATATAGGTGACTGTTACATTGATAATTATTTTTTCCAATTAGGAAGCAGATTGAAATGCATTAACATTGTTATATTTTCACATTGTCGATCACGGCAATAATATTGAGAATACTATTGGAATATTTGCGATATAAATATATATGAGATATATTAAATGGTGTCTCAAAAGGCAATTCTTATATTGAAATAATAGATATCGACTGCACATGTACAGTTGGATATAACAGCACACTGCACACGTGTTTATTTCACTGGGGAAGTATTTGTCACTTGTACATTCCTCCCTCGCTTTTCCCTCCCATATAATCATTCCGTGTTCGTCCTAAGTGTTTGTCATTAGGTCCTTTCGTCCCTATGTCTGTCATGAACAAAAATAATGTAAACTAATGTCTAATTAATTTCCTCTGAAAACATCATTTTAGCATTATTTCAGACAAAATGGAGTAATATTCACCATTTTCAGTTTATTTCATTTAGTGATCTTTTATGTAATAGTGTTTGAAGAAACAGCTTATTCTCTTATCTCTGATAGATACTTTTTTCTTAAATATTCTACAATGAATAAAAATGAAAAGGATGTTTAACGAAGTTATCATGATATTTAAAATTTCAAAATAATCGTATCGGGGATAGGCATAACAGGCAGTATACTGATGGGTGATAACTGAAAAAAAAAGTTAATTCAGTTTCTCTTCAGCTGAATTGCAATTTTGAAAACCAAAAATATTGCCATTTACATTTTTGAAACATGACTTCCTTAGCAAAAAAAAGAGACCGGAAGACATCTTGTTTACATATCACGTGATCAACGCTGCTCTATTCGTTTTAAATAATCACCTTCCTTCTTAAGGGATATTTTGGATTGTTTGTTACACTGGTGAATTTATCAAAATAAAATTACTGTTTCATGTTATGACCGCATATGAATCATTAAAAATTACAAAACATCTAATTATAATTATATTTCAAAGTTCGATGATGTTTGTTCTCAACGTTGAATCAATTGAGCTCGTGATCTTTAGAAATGATGTAAAAAATGTCTTGTATTTTTTCAATATTTTCTATTGCACTGTACGATACATGTACTTAGATGTATTCTTATATTTAAGTCTTTTTTCTTTTGGCATTTCCTTATGTAGGGTCGACTGGAAGTCTCACGAGAACGAAGCGCCTAAGCACATCATCCACTAACGTGAACTCGCCAACCAGCACGCGCACGCGCAACCCATCGACGCCGACGCAATCTAGACTTAACAATACGATATCAAGGTCGACAACTCCTCAACCTACTCCGACCTATGTCTCACGTTCAAAGACGCCGACACCTCGGTCGTCGTCGTCTTCCCGTCCACCGGGTACTCCAAACAGGACAACATCTACCCCCACCCCTAAAACATCTACCCCGACCCGCACAGGTCGTACGACACCCACGTTCACTGGCAGAACGACCCCTTCGGGTCGGACTACGCCTACTATGTCAAATGGACCTGGCAACACCAGAAGACTTCCGTCAACACCAAAGAATGCTCGGTGATTGATTGAGAAATAGTCGAAATACGCATGCGTGAACGGATATTGATTGTGTGAACATATGCAAAATGACCTTCTGGGAATGTGTGTTTGCCGGGTATGATAGTGAGGAGTTACATATGTATTAGTGCAGAATTTGTTGTATGTTACATTGTGTCAGAGTGCGAAGGACTCTGCAGTTATTGTTGATAGTGTGTGTATATGATGTGACAACAGAATGCAATACTACCCCATGGCATTTAGTTAACACGAAGGCGAAACCAACAAATCATTCACATACACTGTGGAGGAACCGGACCAAAACCCGATAACATGTTATCTGTATGACTTCCATGAGAGTGTTTCAAGTTCAAGGTTTCAGGATTACTGGACAAAGCCGATATAGATTTGTGTTCTTGAAAACAAATATAATGAACTGATGATTCCAGACGTTATTGCAATGTCACGTGACGTAGCAAAAGAAAGCAATTGCATGGAAGACGAAAGAGAGGAAATACACACATTTGTCTTTCAATTCATATTTTTATACCCAGATATTATTTTTAATGGACCAGGAAGTGATTCGTGTTCGACGTGATTGCACAGTGCTTGATCAGACGCCTGAAAGGCGTTTTGATTGGCTAGAGAATATCAATCATACTTGTGGGGGTTATATACGGGGAAATACGTCTAGAAGTCACTTTATAGAATTAGCTTATGTACCAAGCAAAGTTATTCAAAATATACTGCCGTTTTGTTGATATCTGTATTTAAATTCAATTTAGTGTATATTATATTCGTTTATATTATGTTACAGTAAAACTCGAAAAAAGAATGTCTCAATTATTTCGTTCTTTGAGATGAATGTCTCATTCATATACTGTCGTTATATTTAAGAGCTTTGGCATATTATAGCCACAGTGTATGGTCGTTTGGACACAGCGAAAAACTGTGACGCATACTTTTACCGAAAAAATTACAATGCTAATTGTAGTTTAACTTGTACATTCCACGAACATTTAAATATAACTGGGTTAACTAAAATGACTAATTGCTCATTTTGAATAACCATTATTACACTTATATTGTTTTAAGGCAGGAACTATTTGGCGTTTGACATTATAAACCGCAAATCAATTTATTTATACTTTGCGAATATTTATTTGAGCGATTTCACAGCAAACGATTTATTCGCGAGGACTTGACTCGCAAACGAAAAATGACAGATTATGTTCATTGATCAATGAAAGTAAAATTTCTACAAATATTTTTCGAAACAAATATATTTGAAATCACGACAAAGCTCTCGCAAATTTAAGCGAAAATAATATATCGCAAAAGATCCTTTACATTATATGTGGCGTTAATTGCAGGATTGTAGGTGCTAGTTGTACGAGGAAAGTGTTTACATGACGTTCGACTTCTGTGTCAGTCCTTAATGATATCTATGCAACTTCTTATGCATATCATAGATCTTTCACAGATGTGATAAGATTAGTTGAATAATTTAAGATAAATAAATGAATAAATGTTTTCCAAGAGCCTAAAATTGTTCAGTTACTTTTCTTAGGAAACATTTAAAGTTATGTTAATTAAAATGACAATAAACATTAAAATTATATATGAAATCAAAATATTTTATATGAGATTCGAGAGATATTTTGTATATATTCAGAGGAACCTCGTTAGTCTACACAATGAATGAATGAACCAAAAATATTGAATACTTCCTACTTATTATTGTTCGGAACTGTCGGGGTATAGACTAACGTGATTTCACTGTATAATGATATTTTACATTTGTTTCATTCCTGCATGAACAAATAATCATGCGATTCACCTATATGCTTTTATTATATACCATTACGATGTTTTCATGACCACATTGACCGTACATATCATCATTCCAGTCACCTCATTGGGCCCGGCATTGTATAGAATCTACGTCATACTTAATGTAATAATAAAACAATCTTAATATGTTTACCTCTTTTGTTGTTTGTCAATGATGCTATATACAAATACACTGCTGGTTGCCGACATAAACGTTCCTATGTTTTACAACGGACAAGATTTTACTTGCTGTCGTATATGCTAACAAGAGAATGAGGTATCAACAGCATCGTATATTTTAACTGCACATCAATGTGTTGAAAGGTTCCTTATTGGCAGAGGCATACATTTTGAGAGTTGTACATAATAACGCTTTTATCTAGTATAAAGTTATTTTTATTTCATATTTATAGCAATGTGTTGCATGTATTTGATTAATTTGACAATGAAAAGGGATTCAAGGACAAGTTTTGAAAACTTTCAGATAAAGTTTCCTTTCGCTTTTATTGACAGTGACGTCAACTTTGTCAAAATATTTGTTTGTTAAAAATTTGGCAAGACTTTGATGGGGTTTCATGTGGGATTTTCAACTAAAAAATGACAGCCAATTTTCATTTTAAAATTCATGTTTTTATATCTTTATCAAAAAGAAATATTAAACTAAATTATCAAAGGCATATATTTTTGAATTTGAATTTAGCTTTAGAAAATGAGATATTTGCATTTTTCTGAAAAGCCGCTTCATTATTATTGAAAAAAATGTGTTCACCTGGAGGGGAAAAGCCGTGCATGCGCGTCGCGGTATGACGCGATAGCTGCATTTACGAACTCAAAATCGATAAAACTAGGGTAAAATATGAACAGAGGAGATATTTACATGGAAACCCTTCAAAAAGTACAATACTGAGCGCCTTCTGCTTCAGCAACGACACCAGCTATATGTATCTAGGTCGAACCCAAGTAATGCCACGTCCTCAAAACGGGAACCAGGAAAATCACAACGAAACAACAAGGTACACTTAAGAGCATACTGCATAACGTCGACCACCATATCACAAAGGCATATTTCCTGATGAGATTATGATGGCGACTATAAAGCTTGTCCGTAGTCTTCACCAACCTACATCTGTCTGACAATAATGACAATGACAATGACAACAATGACAACAATGACAATGACAACAATGACAATGACAACAATGACAATGACAATAATGACAATGACAACAATGACAATGACAACAATGACAATGACAACAATGACAATGATGACAATGACAATGACAATGACAATGACAACAATGACAATGACAATGACAACAATGACAATGACAACAATGACAATGACAATGATGACAATGACAACAATGACAATGACAACAATGACAATGACAACAATGACAA